>NW_027293872.1:0-550 GCF_016086655.4 Lepeophtheirus salmonis | reverse complement strand
GACCCGCGAGATTGGCAAGAAAAGAGCAAAGGTGGTAGTAGTAAAAAGTTCAACTGCAGAGAAGAATCTAGCACCGTCAGCTCGATCTAATTCAGTGAACGCCAGAGTGTGGAATATGCCGTGTTTATTAGCTTCATTATATATTATGTATGTATTTATTTGTGTCTGTTTATGTTTTGTTATTTGTTTATCGGCGTCTCTAATGTTTGTAGTACACGTGTAAATGATAGATTAAAGGGAGTTAGTATTAAGTAATACAAGACTACACATGGTGTCAGGAGTGAAATGAATTTTTTTTAGCGAATTAAGAGTGCATTGGAATTGTTCCGGGACAGAATATGGTTTCAAATAGTAATAGCCTACCTCCTCCGAAGCCATTGGATCTCTCTGGCAGTGCTTGTGATAATTTCAAGATGTTTCGCCAATAATACAGGATGTATGTGGTTGCCACAGGATGGGACAAAGGGTCCAAAGAAATAAGAAATGTTATCCTCTCAAACCTAGTAGGTGAGGAGGCTCTTCGGATTTATAATGGATTTGTGTGGGCATC
>NW_027293871.1:0-217 GCF_016086655.4 Lepeophtheirus salmonis | reverse complement strand
AATATTAAATCTAATAAGAGTTTTTTGTGTATAAATTCAATGCGAGGACATTCAAATCGATATCATATTTTTTGAAATATAATATTAAATTAATATATCCTTTTAAGCCTAATAAAAAAGTAGACATATAAAAAAATTATTGGTATATGAAATGCCTTTATGAAAAAGGAAAGTGCATACTTTTGTAGATTTGTTTTTTACGTGAGGAACTATTAGG
>NW_027293870.1:0-3409 GCF_016086655.4 Lepeophtheirus salmonis | reverse complement strand
TGTGTACTATCCGTAGCTGTGTGGGGACTGATAATTCCAAGTGATGTTTACAAAATTGAAAGTGACAAACTTGAATATCAGATAAGAAAGCTCAGCCAAGAAAAGCAAGGACATGGATCCCACTGACTGTTATGTGAGATTAATGGTGCCATATAGCTTCAGCTTAAACTATTAAGTTGTTGTTTGTTCATATAAAATGCTGTGGCTGTTTGTTATAGTATACATGCTTAGGCCTACAATAATAAAAAGAACTAAAATTCTAGTGTAATGTTAGAAATGTATGATTAAGATATATGTAGTAATAAAAAATAAATATAATAGCGAGGATCCTGGGAATCGTTACCTATGATGCGCACAGGATGCCCTCGTATTGGTTCCCGAAAGGCCTGAAATCGGACCCAGGAAGGACCAGGACGTCCTCAAGGAGGTGGTCTTTCCCTGGATGATTTTTAACTACCCAGAGGAAACTATGTGTTCCAGCACTCTGGGGTGCAAGGCCATGACTAAGCAGCAATGTGTTGAAAATATTTTTTCCAATTTCTGAAACACGATTTCTGACCTCCTCCTCACCCGACATGAATCATCTGGACTATGGTATCTGGGGCCGAGAAGCAGTGAGCAGCCATGCCCGATGGTCATGTCGCCAAGGAGTGTGCACCCTTCAGGCCCAGCCAATAAGCCATCGTGGAAGGAGAGGGCGGCTATTTCGAGAAATAACTTTGTAATTATTGTTCTTTTGAATAATATATAGCCAACTCGTTCAACACTATGTTTGTTGATAAAGTCGATTTTCGTATCCTATGCTAAAGTTCCCATTTACTGTCACACAATGTGTAAAAAGGATAACCATAAAGAAGAAAGACTAAAAATAACTAATGAAATAACTTCCAATAACATTGCTATTTAAAGAGTAATTAGTGGGAAATTAAACAACAGCCTTCGAAACACACTTGTGCAGAATTTATTATTTTAGTACCTGATTTGGTTATATTCACGGGCAAACGATAAGCATCGGCCTAAAGATTTAAAATTATTGTACTGGTCAAGTTCATAAGTTTGAGTTAAAGTAGAGTAGTAGAAACTTTTGTGTTCTATCAGAGCCTCCAAAAATTGTACCCTCAGCCCGTTCCTTGTACCACTGACACAAAATAGATATCCCAAACGTTGGCATTGCTTTATCAGCCCTTTAAATCATATTTAAAAAGTAAAAGATAAAAATAATTCTTTTATTTCTGGAATTTTTTTTAAAGAACTATTGAAACGGAACGGAACGGAAATCTCATATTTTGCTGTTTCTTATTCTTATTTGGTGGAAATAAATGAGTCCCTTCACTTCATACTCTCTCAATCCAAATTCCTTTTTTTAAGGAGATTTGAACTACAGAAAAGGTGATGTGATCCAAATCAGGATCGAAAATATTCCTTTGTAGGTGCAATACAATGACATCGATCCCTATTATGCTTAAGAACATTGAAAGCGGAAACATTGTTGAATCTTGGCAAAAAGTTTATGCAGTCTACTCAAGAAAAAGGAGACAAATTGAATGATAAATTGAAAGTTGGGACTGATATTACTTCTTATAAGAGAATAAAGATAATTATATCAATAATTATATATAAAAAAGTCTACTACTAGCAGTCCAGGGGATTGTTTTTAATATTAAAAAAATCTCCCATATTTTGACGATTTTATATGTAGTTATGTACAAACCCTTGAACTTTCTTATTTCCGAAACTATTCGCTGAAATCATTTTTTCATGAATGGACAGGAAGTACTTTAATTTATATACGTACATATTTTTATTTTTTTGTTCCATCTCCCTTTTCATTACTTTCCCGTATTCAAAATCGATTGTTTCATTTTTCGAAAATACTTTTTTTTTAAATATGACATAAACTAGTGCAACATCATTTTGTGGTTGTAACCTTATGAGTGTTAGTTATTCCTTAATTCTTGAGAAAGGTACATCAAGGTATTAAGTATTCACGTATGTATATGCTCATGAAAGACATGAGATGAACTCTGAGGATTTCCTTTGGAACATACAAAGAGACACGTTTCTACTCTAGGACAGGAAAGAAAAACTCCAGTGCGAGTACTTATTTAATAAACAACACGAAGTTTTATTTAATAGAGAGTAACTCTGAGCATTTGTTGGGGAGTTACAAAGATGTCTTACACACCGGACACTCCAGCACATGAAGGAAATAATAGTGTGCTAGTATTGCTTTAGTACGCGACACGTATTCTTATTTAATAATAAGAGTTACTCTTATCAAATTTTGGAAATTATAGACGCAGTGATGCATAAAATATGTCTTTTGTTATTTAAATATGAAATAACCCGAAAATGACAGTATGGTAATCTAGACAACTTGAAGAATGTTGGGAAGGGACTAGGTATGAATTATGTTCAATTTTTACAAGCTCAACTACTCTTGGTTAATTTACAACTCGCAGCAGTGAAGTTTTTGTTTTTTTTGTGAGATTTTGTGCCTATTTTGGTTATTATTTTTTTAAAGGGGATGTATAAAGAAGATGAACAAGGGCTCGTTAATAAAACATTCTTTTTATCTAATATGATGTATGTCAAAAAACTCAAAGTATTTCCTATAAATAAGAGAACTTGTAGGATTCCTATTTTCTATAATGTAAAATTGTTTTTACTAGCTAATTTTATGACATTGAGCATAACAATTATAATCATTATTAGTGATGTGTTATCGATTTAATCAACACCCTGATCCAAAGACAAATATCTATCGCTTAAAACATAATTCAGGATCCTGAGTGAACGTACTACAGAAATGTCGTTAAAACTGTAGCAAATTTTATTTATTAAACTCAATATTATAATTTTCCTAGGTTATATCTGGTGGTAGGTACTTTACCCTTAAATTAATTTGCCTCAAGACATTTCGGATTTAACTATTTCGCCTTAGGACTATAAATAGTCATTGTCTGTTGAAAAAAGGTCCTGGTTGTATAAAGTTAGGTGGATGGGACAAAGATTGGACATACTTTTGTTGAATTTGTCATGTTCAAATAATATGTTAATTAATTAACATGTATTATGTATGCGTTGTAATCTACTAGACACCCTTGCGCCAATGTTCGTGAGGACCAAATGAAAGTATGCCCCAAAATTTCAATGCATACACCAATTAAAACTTACAATGTAATGAATTCGAACAAAATAAAAAATAATCAATAACCGTGCGCGGAAAACTGTCCTGAAGAAAATTGCCAGTAGAATATTGCCCTTATTTTGATCAAACTTAATGATGAATAATAACACATAAATTCGCTTAATATTACTTAGGACAAATATTTAAACATATTTGTTTGTTCCATCCGCCAAGGGACTACATTCAAGTGTGAGTAGTATTATTGTAATACATTTTTTA
>NW_027293869.1:0-4977 GCF_016086655.4 Lepeophtheirus salmonis | reverse complement strand
TAATAAGGTCATTATATTATTTTAGACGAAAGACTTATTTTGTCTCAATTGAAACAACTCTTTATTGTATATTGTATATTTATTTAATAGTTAAGATATATATAATTTTATTTAAAATTTACATAAATTATAAGTATTTATTTTTAAGTGGGAGTTAACTTATCATAACTTTAATATTAATAAAAATCGTAAAAAAATAATTACATTAGCAAGAATATAACGAATGTTTGCTGTTTTGTATCATTTGATTATGTTGTGGAATTTTTTTGGCCTAGGCATCATTTGTCATGCATGTGCTCCCTTTATTTGATTTTCAAACTTCATGAGGTAAAAGTTACACTATTATTTACTTTAATAAACAAGGAGTTAATTTTAATTTTTGTATATTATTTTTACTTAATATCGTGCAAATAAAAAAAACTTCATTAAATATAATTTTTGAGATGTCATAGATAAAAATAGAAGCTATTATTGTAATTGTCTATTGATTAAGTTAGATTACTGTTGCAAGAAAATACATTAAATACTAAAACTACCGGGTGTGCTATTGAAATCAGACCACTTACTAATTTAATAATAAATGAAGGTTGAGTGATTAAAATGATATTATATTTTGATATATTAAAGCATAAACAATCAGTTACAAAACAAAACAAATGTGAGCCTTTTAGGCTACATACAAGTCAGTAAAGGACAATTGAACGTGATCGACGAATTTCAATTCGTACATTTAAATATTTGGGTGTCTCAAGAACACCATCGACGCTGTCTGAAATATTGGAAAAGAAGAAGGTTTCTTTCAGAAATGGCCAACGTAGACGCGGAGGACTTAAAAAAACTCACCCAAGTCAATCACTTCTAGTCCATGAGGGTCCATGCAAGAGAAATCGGGGCTTCACAACAGATTGTCAAGAAAACTATGAAAAAGTCTTGTGAGGGGTGGTGAGGCAACTTTTCTCCGTTGCAATACTTTTTTTTGAACTAATTTTTGACACTTATTGACGATCTACAGCCCTGATGGCAACCACCTTGACTACATTTTTTGGGTACATGTCTAGGGAAATGCCTGCATTGTCGGTCATTCAAACGTCAAGACCCTGAAAGTCTACTTTTAGGTAGCATTGTGACACCATCACAGAATACTACAACTGCATTGGGTGCCGGAAATCCTGCCGCCGTTAGGAAGCCATCATTGCTAATAACAGTGGCTACATTAATGATTAAGAGTACTCAGACACACATCTATTTATAGTATTAACTTTTTTTGAAATTTTATTGTTAATTAATAAATTATATTTTGTTAATTTTCAAATTCAAATTGAACAGATTTTAATAGACCACTCGGTATATCTCAAATAAAATAAGTTTATGTTATAGGAACTATTGCTCACCATTATTTTAAGTTCCTTATGTATGAACTAAAAATTGTTGTTATATTAAAAAAAAAATATATAATGATAAAACTATAAAATTTGGATGTTGAAAATCGCATTACTTCAGTCAGATTATACACACTTTGCATGTATGAAATACATAGTAAAGATCAATATCACATTCAATAATCATTTGAAAAATCCACAAAAAAATGTTTCGAAAATTCTGCATTGTCTGTCTTGCGTTCGCTCTCCTTGGCAAATCCTAGTCCATCTTCATAAATTGGTGCTTTTAATTGACTAACGCAGTAACGAACGCAACAACAAAGCAATGGTTCCATGCATTCTCTTGAGGTAATATGGACATCCAAATTGTCAATTAAATAAAAACAATCTTTGTAGTAGACTGGCATATGGGCAATTATTCTATTGAAAATTAGCAAAAGAAAACGTTCGGAACCATATTAATCGGATAATCCAAACAGTGTTAATTTTATTGTCAAAATAAATCGAAAAAACGCTTAGAACTTTTTACTTTACCTAATGTAAGTAACAAAATTAATAACTACAATTATGATGAACATAATGATTAATTCACAACTTTTTCTTATTCCATTTTCTAGTATCGTGTTTATACAATTTTGTCTTAAGCATAATCAGTTCATCTTTAAAACAATTTTGATAGATGATAGATATATGATAGATTTTAATGACGCAAAGATGATATAAATGCAAAGAAATAAATACATGTCTGCGAGTTTAAAATACTAAGAACCTGTATACAAGCACTAGTCAATGTGTATTTAGGGAGGATACAACAGAAGAATATTACGCCCATTCCTGTTTTTGTTGGGCACGCTAGTGTTCTTTCAATAGATACTAATGATGTGTTTTTATAAAGCAATATATCTCTCAACCTTTCCTCCGAAAAAAAGGAAAAATTACATGAAGTTATATATGGGTCAGCAATTAAGTAATTATTTCCAAATATTAGGTTTAACGTTGTATAAAATGCGAACTAAAGTGAGTGAAAAACATTTATACCATTAGAATTTGTCATTTCAATATGACTTGTTCATTATTTAGAGTGATGAATAGACAAGAAATTAAAAGATGTCCTAGAAATAAGCTATGTCATATCTTTGCAGCCAAAGAGTCAATATTATGTTAATACTACTTTAGTTCTAATCAATTTTGTGAATTTTTCAACAAGAATGTATTACATTAAATTGTATTCTTCATTTGAAGATGAGTCAAGTCATAGACTATGTTCGTCAACATTGTCTTGTTTTAATAGATCCTCTTCAAACCTGGATCTAGCAATTCGTTTCATCAAGCATCTTTGACAAGTTTTTTGGTTCTCACCCTTGGATAAACACTGATTGTTGATACTATTGGAAATCTCTTCAATGCCTACTTATTAGTGTAAGTCATCCAAAACATTTCATTTTTATGTTCACTTTAATCATTTTGTAGTAATGCAGATCTACACTAGTGCATTTATTACTTTGTCATTATATCAAGATATCTTTTTAGGTTATAACATGCATAAAAATATTTCTGTAGTAAAATCTTTGTTGCCTAAATCTACTGAATTTAAAATGAGAGAAATTTTGTTTCTTCTGTCCAAAACGGTCATATTTTTTCCACAAAACATATCTCCAACATTACACTGATTTTCCTATAAATATATATCTTTTTTCTAATATTATTTATAATATTTGGTGTCGGAAAATAGACCCCTAAGATATATTTTTCGACTGTTTCTACGTTAAATGACTTTAGAAAGTCATGTAAACATTTTAATTTGAGAAAATGCTAATAAGAGGTATTTTTGTAGGTTAACCGGAAAACAAGTCACTTGACCTGACGATGAACAAAGGGCTAAACTAATTTATTATTACAGTACAAAACTGCAGATATGTATTTTGTATATGTATTGATATCAAATCTAATTTTTGCATCATTAAACCGTCAAAATTAATCTCAAACTTTTAGGGTTGAAACATAAATGTTTAAACAACGATAATTACTATGTTTCATTATGTTTCTAAAAATGGAATTTATTTTTGTGTCAGTTCTTATTTAGGAATAAAGACTGCAGTCCAGTTCAGTCGAAGTACAACGCAACTCAGACTTGCATATCAGTCTTAAAACGTATACAGTTTGGCCCATGATGACGTCCCTCAAAATGATTTTCCCTTTTTTTATCAGTTCAAGTAGCAACAGTCGAAGGATGATCTAACATACTGAACTGGATCTAATTAATAATAAATGACACAATACCAATGTTATAATTTACTTTTGTAACAAATACTAATGTTATGATATATTCAACCTCCGTATTAATAAATTTTTACCTTATAATATGCCTATTCATTTTATGGTGGAGAGATATGTATTACATTTTCCTGATCCATACCTACTTTTCAAATTTTTAAGAAATAACTATATTTCTTTAATTATTTAAGATACATACATATAAAATAAATGAGTACAGTTATTTGGTGTTCTTGTAATCTTAATAATAAATAAAACTTAAAATATATTACTCTTTTGATTGTTTTAAGTTGTATTTGTTCATTCTATGCAGGAGTTAGTCAAAAGTATTCGTCAAAACGAATTAAATACATAATTGTAATAAATATTTACCTATATATTAATCCTTAAACTGACACAAAAAATATAGATGGAGGATTGGGTCTACGATAAATACACAAAAATTACTTAAATTGTACGTTTTGAAGATTATTAATACTTTTAACAAGGATAAATTCCTATAATAAAATACCGTAGACCGATTTACATCGCACGCCCAAAGTTTTTTCGTGTAAGAAAAAAGTAATTTAATAATGATATAAAAAGCAAAGAAAACCTATATTTTGACCACAGGTTCATTCATACACATCCACAAGAAACATGTTTACCAAAATCCTCATTGCTTGCCTTGCCGTCAACATTGCATTGGTGGCCAGTGCCCCAAATCCTCCTCCTTCCTACTCTCCTTATCCTCCTCCCCCACCTCCTCCACCAGCACCAGTAAGCTATGGTTACAACTATGGTGTTGTTGATGATGAATCCGGTGTAAACATGTCTGCTGACGAACTTGCTGAAAATGGTGTCGTTTCTGGATCTTACAAGGTTGTTCTTCCTGATGGGCGCATGAAAATCGTTACTTACACCGTTGAAGGAGACAGTGGATTCGTTGCTGATGTTCAATTTGAGGCTGCTCCAGTCCCAGCTGCTGCTGCCCCTCCTCCATACCCTAAATATACCCCATACCCCGCTTAAGAAATTAAACTTATTATTATATTTTATTTATAGCTTCTAATAAATGATACTCTCATAAGTATTTTAATTACGTGTTGACTTATATACATTATCAATTTATGGTACTAAAATAACTTATGCAATGATATTTACACCTTTAAGTTAAATACACATCCTGTTTTTCCTGGACATGGAAATATAATTAATGTACAGGGAGGGGGATCAAATTGTCGCAAAAATATTTTTCTACAAAAAACAACATAAAATATACATTTTTTAACTTTTTTATTGAAAATCAAAACTATGACGAGCATATAGGTATAGAGTAGCCATT
>NW_027293868.1:0-1916 GCF_016086655.4 Lepeophtheirus salmonis | reverse complement strand
CATCTGCTACAGAAATCGTGCAAGCAGCACAGGAGAAGTTATTTTAAGGGATCGAAGGTGTCAAGGTCTATATTGATAATGTATTGGTCTTCTAGAGGAGTAAGGAGGATCACATTATAACTTTCGATTAAACATTTCGTCGGATTCAAGAAGCTGGGCAAAGCTTAAGGCAAGGAAATGTATCCTTGGAGTGAAGAACTCACTTACCTCGGATTCAGGATTTCCAAAGAAGGTCACTCCGTGGATCCGGAACTGATCCACCCCGTTCTCGAATTTCCATCTCCTACTTCGTGTACTGAAGTAAAGTCCTTTCTAGGGATTGTGGAATATAAAGGAACTTTCATTCGTAATATATCCATGGAGGCAGCCACTCTACACGAACTTACAAAGAAGGATTGTAACTTCTCTTGGTCGGAGAAGTGCAAGGTAAGTTTTCAGGAAATTAAAAGAAGCTTTAGCTAACGCCTCCGTTCTCACACATTATGATCCTTCACGTACACTCACACTTTCCACTGGTAAGTGAGCTGTTGGATTGGGGGCTGTCCTCCCACTATTTATTGAGAAAGTGGATTTTCCGGTGGCTGTTGCTTCAAGGAAACTGACAGCGGCTGAAATCAACTATTCTCGGATTGAGAAGGAAGCGACAAGAATTTGACACGGCCTGAAGAAATACGAAAGGTATCTTATGGGTCGTCATTTTAACATACGGACGGATCATAAACCCTTGGTATATATTTACAAGCCCGGAAAAAATTTACCAGGAGGTGTGTTGTAGAGATTGTCTCTATACGCTATGCTGCTCTCTACGTTTGGTTATTCAATAGAACAAATCAAAGGAACGCATAATCTTACGGCTGATGCTCTATCATGACTTACTTTTGACAGCGTAATGGCAGAAGAAGATCACACGGATACCTTTTTCAATCTGAAACAGCAGAGTCGTCTATCCTCAGTAATGCCCCTTAAAACAGGGAACTACTCAAAGCAATTGTAGCTGCCAAAACTGGAGATTGGAAAGATGTGACTGAGAATGCGTTTACTCATACAAATAATGATTTTTCATTCAGAAATTACCTTATTTTCTAGGGAGTCAGGATAGTGGTTCCACTCCCGCTTCAAAAGACCTTCTTGGATGAGCTACACCTGAACCACCGAGCCGTAGTTAAGATGAAGCAGTATCTCGGACACACACATAACTTTTAACAAAAGTGGTTCATCTTCTAAGAGTAATGCCATACAATGAGGATACTCTTAAAAATATATCCGCTATACAGAGCTCATTTCTCCAAAGGAAAAGAAAAAGGAACATCTCCTATGATAGGTTTCACGGTCCACTGAATAGTGAAGGACTGTCTGTGATGAGCGTCTTGGAAATATTGAAGGTACTGAACTTTTATTGGGTTAAAAAATGTGGAATAGTGAGGAACCCTGGTCTATTATTCTCAGTGACTTCCGAAAAGAGAGACGAGTCTTTCTTATAGGTAACCCCTTTGCTAGTTTTAATAATGTTTTGGAGAAACTTGCATTATACTCCAAACTGATGTGGTATCTGTATAAAGTTTGCATAGATGTTATTACGAAGTTTGAATGTCTCTCAGTTGGAAGTTGTCCATAGGAGGACGCTTTAATTTCCCGGAAGTACGAAATGTCTCCACCGATATTGCTGGGGACGTTCGATGGTTGACATCTCTAATTAATAAAATGACTGAACAGTCCTTTAGATCAAAGTTAGGTCATTTTAAGGGCATCGAAAGGTCTCTTGTACTGTTCAGGATGAAAGCTTCGATAGTTTCTACGTCAGAGATCACATGTTCTTGGTCTAAAATCACGTTTAATATTGTTATTGTAAGTCTTAAAACGATAATAACCTTTAAATCCTTCAAAATATCCTAGTTTGTCCTTAAGACCTTTTAAAA
>NW_027293867.1:0-1248 GCF_016086655.4 Lepeophtheirus salmonis | reverse complement strand
AATGTGCTTCCTATTTTGACAAAGGATGAATTTTTACCTAAAAATGACACAAGTCAACTTCTTTTTTTTTTAAAGGTAACTCATAGACCACTTTAGTTTGTAGGCGGAATAAATCAAAATTTTTAAATCGGCTTGACAATTTTTGAAGGATACATTTTATTTTATTTTCTTTGTGTTTTAATACAAAATTTGGCATTTTTGAAAAAAAAATATTTTGTTTACTTTTTTAAAAATCAATGTTGTTTTGGTTGTAATACCAATTTATTCTATGAAAGCCATGGAATGATGGGTCTCTTTTTTACTTTGTCGGGGAGAACGGGGCAATTTTTCTACGATCTATGCTCCAGCTTCGTGGCATACCCCCATATTAGTCTTACATTGGCTAAGACTCTTTGAGGGAGGTGAGTGTACCTAATCCTGAGGTATGTCTGATTTCTTAACAGTGTTAGTTCCAATCAGGCAATACATGACCCTAAGGTCCGCACTTTATTCTGTGCTAAAAGGGAAAGTATTTTTTTCATTGAAAGGTATCTTTATGTCACACCCCAACCCTGATTGAGCTATACTTTAAGAATAATAGTACTTAGATTAAAAGTGATGTCCAAAGTTGATAAGACTGTGCTATCGATGGGTTAATTGATATTTTTGTTTAATAAGTCAAATTGAAAATATGCTAGATGGAAGCAACAAAATATTTAAAAAATTATGACAGAATGTCTTCCCTATAACGAGATGACATGTTTCTTCAATAATTATTCATCTGAAGGGACCAGGTAAGTGCAGGATACAAACTACTTTTTACCCGTGATCAATCTCACTGCCCCGCATTTTAAGTAGTTTTATTAGTGAGAGGCAATAATCTTTTCTGCAAGATTTGTTTACAAATATTTAAAAGATTAAAGGTAGACTTTTGAAGCCCCATGTACCCTAATTCATTTGCACAGAAACACTTGATATAATTGCTCAAACACTTAAGAAAGTAACGGTGAGTTTAAATTCTGTGTTTACCAACCAATAAGGAATCAACAGTTTCCCCTGCACCATTTGTGTTTTTGTGTTGAGGTTGAAACTTATTGAATACGCGAGATTTCAATTGTATTTTTTAAAACTTTGTGGGATAATTCCATCAGAGATCTAATCGAAAACAATTTGTATTTATAGAGAAACATCAAAGAGGTTACACAGAATGTCATCAAATTTCGCTTAGATAAATACATCCAAAACACACAAAACATATCTCTCGTAGAT
>NW_027293866.1:0-503 GCF_016086655.4 Lepeophtheirus salmonis | reverse complement strand
GAAAAACCTATGTGGAGAAAGAAATAAGATAATCAAATTCACAATGCATTAGGTCGTCAATCATTAACGTCAAAAGAATTAATTTTACTCATGAGACTCATTTAGTCCCCATTGACGTATATCCCGACATAGAAAGAGCTTTAAGCATCCGTGCATTGTCCGATACAAGAGCTTCAAAAACTGTCATTTCCGAAGATCCTTTAACATTATACGATATCCCTTGTGTCTTTTCTGTGCACAAGATTCTTGAGACCCTAATTTACATATACTATCCTATCTTTTTAAAACAGTATCAATATCTATTTACATACTGGACAAAAAATCTGAAGCTCTTTTAGGATAACCTTTATTAACATTATCTTCATAAGTTTCGATGACATCTTCGATCGATCTTCGCCAGAAAATTCACACACCCATGAGTTATTGATTTCTCAGAAATCAAAAAGGTTTGCAAGGTTTACTGAACTAGTAAAGTAAAGTAAACTCTTTGTTTATTTAAAAAA
>NW_027293865.1:0-3683 GCF_016086655.4 Lepeophtheirus salmonis | reverse complement strand
CTTATTTGGAGTTTGGGGAGAGACCGCAAGTTGAAGAAGATCTTTTGAAAACGAATCAGACCTTGTCCTAGAAAGTAAAATGAGGTCAGGATTTAGTTGTGTTTTTTTGGCTTGTATTTTTCTTAAGGTCTTCAAGCCTTCCCCTTACATCAGCCAGAAACTTTGTATAAAATCCGGCTTGATTTAACCCAAATTTCAGTTCGCCGGCAATTTCGTGCTCTTTGAATCCAAGAGCATCGCCATTTCATAAACATCAATGTGTTTTAATCCTTCTAAACGAAAGGGTTTATCTGCATCAACTTCAAGTAAAACAACAAATACCTCCGATTTATATCTTCTTTCCCAGTCAATAGTCTTTTCTTCATTCGCCTTCAAATTATTTCCTTTCCTCAAGCTCTTGAATAAAGTATGCGAGGTCCCCTTCAGATGGTCTATCAGGCGGGTGCCCTGACATTCTTAGCGTGATTCTTTTGAATATAGATCAAATTATAAGAACTTCTTCTCTCACCTTTTTTTTTTTTTTTTTTTTTTTTTGAAGACGTATGATGTGATGCAATAGATCCTAGGATCCTAATTACCTTCTTATTTAATAATAAGATAATAGGATGCAACCTCAAGATCCGACAAAGATGAAATGAGTCCTTATGCACACACTGTCACAAAAACAATCAAAATAATAGCACTTAAACCCCACTTTCCTGTGCATTACAATTTATGTTAAAAGACTCATTACCATGAAATTTTTCTTTGACTTCTGAAAAACATTGAAAAATAAATAACATGTAAATAATATTTTGGAAAGAAATCCCCTGCCCATAGTTGTCCCATTGAATTTCAAGTCGAGGAGGAAATTATAGAGCATTATTTCATGGTATAAAAATAGTGCTGGTAAAGTGAGACCTTGCCCAGAAGTGCACCTGTAATAAGTGTACAGAAGTAAGAATATATTTATATACTTTTTTTGCTTACGATATATAGCTTTTGCACTTGCTTCTGGTTCGTAAAATTTGGCCTTATGTGAGAGTGCTTACCAACCACCTTTTATCTTCAATGTGGTATATAATTGGTTTGGTATAAAGATAGGAAAATGAATCTTTCCTCTTTGAATTGATGTTTGTGGGATGGACCTAGCCTCCGAAAAATCGCTTTGTTAACAATTGAACTTCACCCTATTATATTTAATATAAATGACTCGAATATTGTAGTCTTTTCTTTCCATTTGAACACAATTCAATTTTTTTTTTTAATGGACCTTTCAATGTTTAGAGGATTTTTTAGATTGACTTCTTAAGAAAAGGAGGCTAAAGTTTCCAAATGATCGTAGCATATATGGCAAACGTCACTCTGCTCCCCATAATTCCTCATTGTGGGCATGCGGTCTTCTAATGCTTTAAAAGTGTGTACTTTTCCAAAAATATAGTTCATAGCCAAAATCCTGAAAAGATTGAATATCTTTCTGGTATATGATTTATTTACTCCAATGACTTGAAAACAACAGCCTTGAAGTCCGAATGAGAAGGTAACCTTCCAGGAATAAAGGGCCATGCTCGTTCATTAGGTTTTCAAGAAATTTCTTGATACCTCCCCCTCGCTCATGAATAGATCTATTGTACGGGTTGTTTGATGGATTATCGATAACTGTATTTTCCCTAAAGTCCTTCCTTTTTACAGATAAACCCCAATGATTAAATAATAATATATAATATAATGCAATGACGTTATATTATTTAATGATTGTCAATTATACGAAGAAATATATTGGAAATTGGTGTTACCAATATTAGTTTTTTGTATAAATAAAACATAGCTAGGTGATAATAATGCATTTGTTGTTGAATATATTGAACTTTGTTCCCTGCAGGTACAAAAGTATATTATTAATATAAAATGTAAGTCACCTATTTATAGTTCCCAAAATTGTTGATAACTTAACAAAAACTAATTTGAATTCAACGAATCAATGTTCAAAATGTTCATTCCTGTGTTTTGTACTCTGCAGAAGACGGTTGAGGCTCGTGTCATATCCGTATAATTTAATTGTCAGCCCTAAATTAGTCTATTATTAATGTGAAAGAAGTAAATAAATCGAAAACCACCACTATTTTATTTGACCACTCTCAACTACGACTCTCAAAAGGAAAGGAAAAATTTATAAAAAAACATTTTGCCTTTTTATTCAAATAGAAAGATCAATTTTCTTGTTGCTAATTGTTACTTATTATTTAATTAGATAATAGTTAATAATTATTATCTACATTGAATTGATAATCTTATCAATGACAAAGTGTGAAATGAAACATTTCTAAACAAAGGCCCTTGATTGATACAAATTACTGTAAAAATCAATATCCTTTATTATACCATTTTGACTTTAATATACGTGAGTTAATATAAAAATCATATACTAGCCAACTAATGAAAATTTATATAAAAAAACTGTAAGAATGCACTCAGTGTTATTAGAATAAGGTTTGGCAACCAGAAAATGGCAAAATGGTGTAGCAAAGCATTTATATAAAGTAACTATTTTTAGTTCTGGTGTCGTCATTTGGAAATTGTTTGGGTAAATACATATATGCATAAAAAGTAGAATCAAAGAAACTGTAGCTGTATTACGTACATTTAACTATATCTAGTCATAATTATGAATATATTAAAATTGAGTGTATCAATTAACATACCTTCTTCTTAATTTATTATGGTTCACTAATATCTTTTGCTATATTATTCATAAGTGATATCATATTACTTTTCATTTACATAATTAATGGCAATGTGATTATATATTTTTACTGTACTAACTAAGGCACTCCCCAATGCAATATAATTTGGCATATTATTTTAATTTCCATGCAGATGATCGTTACACCAATGCAAATTGCAGTTGTTATTTTTTTCATATTATTTTTCTATTATGAAGTTCTATACTTTATGCTACGATTTCAATGGAAAATATATTTTTTATTCAATGGGGGTTTTGAACTCTGACGTACATTAACATACCTAAATTGGCATTCTTTAATGTGGCTTCCCATTTTCTTGTATATTTTTATGAATTAGCAGATTTTTTTCATTAATTACAAACTTTGTGGCTTTATGAGTTATTTTATTTATTTCTATTTCAACCATCTCTTTTGAGATGTTAATAATATCATTAATAGAGGATATAATTCTAACATGGAAAGAAAATCTCTTTGATTTAGAGCAGATAACTTGCCAAGATGTTCGCAGCAATATTATTTTCAAAAAGAATTATCATTTTCAATAAAAAAAATCCATAGCTATTCACGCAATATTTCAAAAACTGAATTTGTTGGCAAAACATTTCCAAATATAATTCCAATATTATATTTATTGAAAAAAACTCCAAATATTACTTTTTTTTTTAATTTTAAAAATCCACAGTTGTTCACAAAGTATTAAATTTTAAATATTACATTTTTAGAAAAAAAAATACCATATTTTGTATAAAATTTTTTCATCCTGAGCAAAAAAATTATAGTAAAAAGAAAAAAATCTTTAATTTGGGCCTATACCCCTCTATCCCTAACCCTTGTGGACAGTTCTGCTTGCATGTTTCTTGTATTATCTCTTTAAAATTAATAATAATATATAGGGTTAATAATTGGCTCTAATTGAAAAAAATATTTTTCTACAAAAAACAACACAAAATATACATTTTT
>NW_027293864.1:0-2193 GCF_016086655.4 Lepeophtheirus salmonis | reverse complement strand
TATATTGTTCAGATTAACGGCCATCTGACCATTAATCTGAATAGTCTTTACAATCCTGATACTGTAAAGGCCAATCACGTGCAATTTTGGTTTCAACTATTCCGTTCCCATATTGTTGATGTCAAAATTGCACTATGCTTTGAAAGGCTAATTGTCGGGCATGTTCATAAATGAATGGAAATTTACAAGTCTGAAACATAAACAGTGGTTCCCAAACTTTTTTCAGTTAGACCCATAAAATATCTTGTTCGAGAATTTGCAACCCCATAATTCCCATTGAGAGATGAATAAAATTGGAGTGCATTTTGTACAAAAAGATTACTTAAAGGCTATATCAACGTGATAAAGTTCAACCCAGTGGCAAATAATATAATTTATTTGACTATATTGATCAAAAATAAAGATATACTTCTTCATAAATTGAAAAATATGAAATACAAATACTAAGTAATCGAAGAATTTTAAATATAAAATGAGTGATATATTTATTACTTGTAATCATTTCTACACAATTGATAAAAATCTATCTATAATTTGAGATTCACAAAAAAATAATATTAAAGCCTGTGGATGTGCAAATAGGTTTATTCTCGGTTCAATTTCGTACACATCAAGTCGAACATCATTCTACACGTTAAGCCGCGAGCAGTATTTATCTATAATATAACTTAATAAGAAAAAGGTCTTCTCACATAAAATAAGTTAGGTCAAATGGGCACTGGGTGCTCATTCATTACTGAAATCCAGAACTCGTTAAGTGTTTTAGAGTCAAAATCTGTTTCTAGTATGTGGTCAGATGAAAATTCGTTAAGTACATCTTCCATATCAGACGACATATGATTAGCTATGCCGGTAAAAGGGGTGTATCCAATTATGTTTTTGTAGAGCATTATCCTCTGGGAAATAGTTTTTATAATGATCCAGACGAGACTTATAAAAAATATTTACATTCATCATTATTTAATTTTTGATGTCACTAAAAGTATTGTCAATTTAAACTTTAATCTTCTTTACTGTAAATAATCTTTCAGACCTCTCCCTTTGTGTCCTGCGACCTCCTTACTTCAAATAATCTTTCAGACCTCTCCGTTTGTGTCCTGCGATCCTCACTTTGGCAACAACTGATGTAAGGATCGGTTTTGATTCCCCAGGTGATAAACATTAACCTTATTTGTTTTTCCAAATGTTTCCTTACCTTTTTAACAGTTTGGTTTAAGGGTGGATAAAAAGGATCGTTCTCTTTTAAATTTATATCAACCTGAAATAACTTCAAATGATGTTAGATGTGTTGGATCAATCATAGCTATACAGATCATAGATCAGGAGTAGGGAAAAATGGGTACTAGATTGAGGCGTACAAAAATCTACGTATTTCATTAAAAAAAATTGTTGCACGATTTAAAAACTGATTTAATTTATATATACGGGTTAAGATCGCTGTCTGACATAAATATCTTTCCAAAACGGGCAAGAAAAAATCACTTAAAAACGAACCAGAAAAAAGATTCGGTCTCAGACCGAGTTTCAACACTAGTATTTACTCTAAAGAGAGAAGTACACCTTATATTTGAGGAGAGGTGTTTCAAGTGTATAAGTCACTATGACTACAAAAGCAATCATAATCGTTTAAAATTATATATTTGTATACATCGAATTGGACTTTGTAGTGACGTATGCAGTCTACAAAATAATCAATAGACAGAAACAAATATGGAAAGCTCATAAATGATTCAACAAGTACATGAGGCATGGCTTTAATTCCAAATATTTTTCAAATCCCATTTTTTACAAATAATTAGCATTTGTTTCTTTCAAAATTTTGTTTGCTTCGTTTGAGTCTGTTGAGGTTCATATCTCAAGAACACAATATTAAAAAATAAAAAAAGAAGAAAACTAAGATATATCTAGCAAGAGGTCCATAAAATATATCCTAGAAAGCGGGAGTGTATCTTTTAGTTGGCAATTTGAAGAGTGTTCTTTTACTTTCCAAAGCTGTTCTTTATATTATTTAATTCTTAAAGACAGAGCACCTAAGTAGTTAGTCGAGATGTGTTTTTGTTAAGAGCGCGAGGAGAAGGCGTGTGTGAGAGATATGGTACACCTGAATGAAGACCCTTGTTAATATCAGCTGCCTGTTTTATGATTTTGAAGGGAAAAAATGAATTATTTTTATAATAAAGAGAAACATTTAAA
>NW_027293863.1:0-1506 GCF_016086655.4 Lepeophtheirus salmonis | reverse complement strand
GGCCATCCGTTTTATATCCACAGAGTAATTTCATCATCAAAACACTCCTTAATTCCATCCTTCATTTTGTATTCTCCAATTGTGTTGCGAAGGTTGGGTTCTTCTTTCCAATCCTACTTGACCACCCATTCTTTACCATCGAGATGCTCCAGAAAAATATCTTCCTATAATATTCAGGGTTACTTTTTAATATTAGCTGCCACTGCACTCAAGTTTAATGCTACTTTTTTTCATAAACACTCGGTTTCTCTAAAGTACATCCATCCTATTATGACATCTACACCTGGAATCATCTTTGAGCTTACTAAGCACTCTACCTTCGTCTCTACACCGTTTAACTCAATGGGGACACGAGCTGTTCCATTAGAAACAACTATTTTCCATTGAAGGATTTCACTGGGTACCTTTCTCCGTAGAAAGGTTTGAAAAGAAGGGTCCGGGAATTGTTTGGTGAACCCTGTATCCGAGGTGCCCTAACACCTTCCTCCCATTAATTAATTTTTTTATTGTTGGTATTAAAGCGCCTGATCCTCGAATTGGACAGTGCTTGCGCTAACAACCGCCCTTTTGCGTTTCCTGGTCTTAACAACAACGTGCTTTGTGCCCCTCTCTCCCACATTTATAACAGATTTCCCCCTCCACGACTGATTAGGTTTTTGTCGATCTCGGTTTCCATGACGAGGCTTCGCTTCTCTTTAACGCCCCCATACTGATTGCACTCGTCGTTCACGTTCGTTCTTGTATTTGCAAGACACCTTCTAGCAACACCAACCACTTCTAACATTGGCATCAACTCTATATTAGGAGTAGCTTGGAGTTGTGCGGGAATATTGGGGTAGCCCATCTGAAAGGCAATCTGGCTAGATTGTCTTTATTCCCCCTGTTACGATTCTTTCAGTCAAGGTCTTAATTTGGGGTTAAGTAGACGTCTACCAACGTCCCCGGATCCCATAATTCCTCTGTAGCTCCGCGTAAGCTTCAAAACGCGTTATGAAGAATGCATTTGTTAGGGCTTTGCGCTATTCGACTTTCGTTGTTCTTGTCGACGTTCGATAATTGATCGTACACTGCGAACGTGTAGCATTCTAGGAGAAGAGGGATTATTTTGCTCATATCCTTGAGCCCCATCAGATCCTTCGCTAAGTGGACACCTGCTTCTGAACAATGTGTTCACGTCTCTCCACCATTAAATTTGGGGATTACGTCTTTATTTTAAAGTATCCATTTACACATAAAAGGCCCATTAGCTTGTAACGCTCTAAATAAATATTCTATTAGATATTGTATATATATCTTCCTCTTGAAGTCTTTATTTCAACTTCGTGCCATAAAACAGAGACATGTAAATAGAACACCTCGTTATATAACGGGCACCGAATCGGTTCGAAGCTTTCCGAGCCACATACCCCTCCTCCCTTGTTACACCTGATTTTAGCTGATTTCCTCCAAAATATTCCTCAAAAGGTCAGGGTTATCATACTGATTTTCGCTTTCTTTTTTAAACAT
>NW_027293862.1:0-453 GCF_016086655.4 Lepeophtheirus salmonis | reverse complement strand
AAAGTAAAATTATATTGTGTGATTTTCAATTTTCATTTGCTGGCAATAAATCTATTTTCCGAAATTTCAAGTCACTTTTCTAAAATTTAATTATCTTTGTGCTCAATATAAATATTTATATACTTCAATGAAATTGAACACATGTATCATTAGGTCCTTATACAATACCAAAAAAAGTTAAACTTGTCAAAGTTGGCGCCTCAAACTAAAATATACATTAGACCTATTCAAAAATATAGTTTTCTGAATTTTTACATGTTTCCACATTTTTTTTTTTAATTCTTTAAGATGTGAAAAGCTCGAAAATCATTTTTTGGGATCTAGTTATGTCCTATACCCTCCCTCATCGGCCTTAAAATTTTTCCAAAGTGCTTTTTTGAGGATTTTGCGTAGTTTTTGCACAAAAAGTACAGACAAAACACTCCATTGAATTCTAAAAAAGACATTAAACTA
>NW_027293861.1:0-782 GCF_016086655.4 Lepeophtheirus salmonis | reverse complement strand
TAAATATTTCAATAGCTTTTTCTTAAAAATTAAATTTTTCAATTTTTTTTTTTAAAAAAAAAAAATTTCAAAAATCAAGCCCCAAAAATATAATCCTGCGGACGCCCCTGATAATATAAAAATAAATTAGGTTTTTACGGCGTTATTGTTTATTTTTGGTTGAAATTGATGTTCCCTTTGATTTTTTAAATTAAACTATGCAATGATTATTACTATAAGAAAACATTTGCAAAAAAAAAAAAAACTTTTTTGTATTAACTTTGCGAAAAAGTAGCATTTATTGGCAATGTAAAGAGAAACACAAACCTGACAATATTTTTTTTTTACTTGCAAAAACAAAAAAGTTACGGAGAATAATGATCTCGAAAAAATAACCAAATATTACAAAATTTTTAATAAAATGTTCCCGAAATTGAAAGTACAGTTCTGTACTGATAGAAAATAAAATTTTATGTACAAAATGTATCACATTGTGCCATTTCTTTTTAAAGATTGAAAATTGGCGTTTGATGAAAAAAAAAACAAAATGTCCAATGGCCTTATTAAAGTAAATTGCAAAAAAACTTGTTTCGAAAAAATAACCCACTACAACTGGTTCATTTTTGGAAAATAAAATGTTACCAATACTTCACATTGAAAATTGGCGTTTGATGAAAAAAAAATATAAAATATCCAAAGGCCATATTAAAGTAAATTGCCAAAAAAATTAATGTTCTATTTTAAATAACCAATAATATACTCCCAGTTTTATTTAATTATCTCTTTTTATTGTTATATAAATA
>NW_027293860.1:0-567 GCF_016086655.4 Lepeophtheirus salmonis | reverse complement strand
CAATGTATTATAGTAGACTGAGGAAAAATACGATTTATATTATAAAATATGGGTTTGAACTATTATTATTACATAACTTTTTTTTATATAATCCATGAGAATCAGGCTCTTAAACTATTATAGTGTGAGTTAGGTTTCAACTAAACGCAAAATTCTGAAACTTTCTTGGAAATATACTGATTTTCAATAATGCACTAGAATAATAAAAAACATAATAAAATAAAATGAACATTTTTTAAGACATTTGCAGCATAAGCAAAAAAATTAAATAATCAACAATATATCCACAATTAACGAATAAGATATGTTGTCAATGAAGTTTGACTTTTTTTTTGTACTTTATTATTATCCCTCAAAAATCACTGTAGAAATAGATTTTTTAAAGAAAAATGAAAATATTAAAGGCTATCAAAATACTGAAGTTCGATATATTTAGTGTGTAGATAATGGGAGACGTCACCTATAGATCCAGGAAATGCATTCTTAAATATCTCTTCAAGTCCTTGATCTAGCAAAAAAAATTCCATGATGTGTAACGTTATTATATAAATAGAATAGGAAAATAAA
>NW_027293859.1:0-645 GCF_016086655.4 Lepeophtheirus salmonis | reverse complement strand
TGAACTTAGAATTGAATTTTTAATTTATTTCATTTTAAGTTGATTTTTGAATAGTTGGATAATTTTTTAGTAGAAAAGTAAACATTTTAAAGTTTGAGACAAATTAAATTAAAAACATTTTCATGTAGAAACGAAATTTATATTGAAAACCCAATTTTATAGATTGACTCAAAAAACTTGTCATTAAAAATACAGAATTTAAAGTCAAAAATTATGGGTAAAAATTTTTCTTACATGAGTCAAAAAACTTTTTTTCTCTCTAAGGCAAAATAAGTTTTTTTTTATTTCTATATGGAATAAGTTTATTATAAGTTTAATATTTGAGGCTTTCCCACTTCTTATTTACTATTAATAAATTGTTTTAAAATAATAATATTTCAAATTCTTACATTTTCTTATTCATATTTTTTATTGTTATAATTCTTATTTGCACGTAATCGGATTACTAACATTAATTGTTTTCGTCTACTGTGTAAAAAGTTGTATATGTGATTTATTGGATGTTAATAAACCGTTGGGGAAAGAAAAAAATATTGTAAAATATACCAGCATATGTAAAGTATTTTTGCCAAAGTATTTAATGAGACATTCAATGTATTTTTTTATTATGTTGTATATACAAAGGTAGATTTAGTCAATTTCTGT
>NW_027293858.1:0-342 GCF_016086655.4 Lepeophtheirus salmonis | reverse complement strand
CGAAGTTTCTCATAAATACATGGGATGGATTCCCAAATATAAAGTCTTTTGGTAGAGTAATTAATTAAATCACTACCCATAATCTTGTAAGAATCACAAGTCTAGGAGCATAGAGCAGTTGATACTTCCCTACCAGATAACATGGTGTGCTGAACCGATGCATCGCTGGAGACTTGACACTATCCCTTGGCTAAGATTAAAAATCTAGAATGAGGAACAAACAGTTAATAAAGGGTCAGATATTGAAAAAATCCATTGTTTGGATATCTCACTCGATTTCTTCCCGAAAGGAGCACTTCAATGATATTCTTGTTTGATAAAGTTTATATATATATAGATTTA
>NW_027293857.1:0-1244 GCF_016086655.4 Lepeophtheirus salmonis | reverse complement strand
AAATATTAGCTATTCACTTTATGACTAAATATATATTTATGAAAATACTGTATATTTTAGATATTATAAGATTGAAATTTTTGATTAATTTTTGCCTTGGTCAGCCTTTTATGGTGGTGAGATAATATAATCTTCAACAAAAATGGTTATTTATATGAATTGTAGCGATTGATTCAAGTTTATATCATAAAAAATATATCAATTTTGAATATATGGTTTATGTCTTTTATAACTCACCACAAAATTATTGTATTCTAATTTTAAAAAATTTTACATTTTTTTAATAATTAATTATAAACTGACAGTAGAGTGAATATTCAAATTAATAGGCTAAAAATAATAATATTTTCTTAAATTGTCTATTTTTATATAAATTATTATAAAAATATATTTTAGTTCTTTTTGTCAAAATTTTTATAAAAACAATATTTTAATTGGTTTAATTTAAGCTTTAAACTGCTAGGACCCAAATAAGCGCGATTTTACAAATAAACAAAATTCTTTCTTATTTCTAAGAATATAGTTTAATACATTATAACAAGAAACAACTAACCTATAATATATTTTCTTGCTAATAAAAAAAATTAAAACAATTCACATTATTATAAGTATAACGTAATAGAAATATATAAAAAAATATATAAATCTGTACATGAATAAATAATATAAGTTTAAAAATCTTTTTTTTATATCAGTTTTTAAATATATCTAACATAAATAATAAAACAACACCAATTGTATTTTAAAATTCTATATATAGACATATTATTGATATTACTGATTTAAAAATATTCTTAAACCAAATGATTTATATAAATATATTAAAATAATTATGAACAAATTTTAAAATACTGCTATATTGTCGCATTTTATGGTAACATTTGGAAAATATTAGTAATAAGCTCAGACAAATTTTTAATATAATAGGATATTCCATAATTAAACATTTAGATAATCGGAGGATGTTATAAAATATAACTATAAAAAACTTTTAAGCAAAATATGAGATTAAAAAATATTTTGGAGAAATGGTATTAAATAATAAAATAACAAATAGAAATATTTAATCAAACACTAAAGATAAATATTTCAAAAAAGAATTTTAAATAACTAGATTAATTATTTACAACAAGTTTTCGATGTTTTTAATACTACAAAACATAAAACAACTAAAAATATTCAGTCTGAAAAATTTAGGTATATTTTTATTGTGTAAAACAAAATAATAATTATATTTATAATAT
>NW_027293856.1:0-387 GCF_016086655.4 Lepeophtheirus salmonis | reverse complement strand
TAAAGCTGTATATCTTGCCAGGAAGTCTCACTAATTGAGTGAAGTGTAACTTCAGAGAATCAAAATGTTAATGTTTGTAACAACTACCTTGTATTGCCAAACTATGCCCCAGATAACTTTAAAATATTTGGGGTGTCTAAGTTACTTTCTTTTCACAACATTATTCGGTTCTTTAAAAAAAAGTTAATCAAAAAATTGACCTATGTTTCTTCAGTATTTGTTTTTTGGAATATACAGACAGGTTGTAAGATTGTCTGACCCACGACAGTTTACCATGTTGTATAATTTTATGATATTGTTATTTTTAGATTTATATTAAATAATTGTTTTACTTTATCTTTCCAGGCATGGTTTGAGATGTTTAATCGTCGTCTTTTAATAATTTTA
>NW_027293855.1:0-598 GCF_016086655.4 Lepeophtheirus salmonis | reverse complement strand
ATAGTTCCACGTTCACACGAAGAAGAAATCTTCTTTCTCCCAGTCGTCAATGATGATGAAGTGTGTTATGAGAATTTTATATCGATGTATATTGCATAATTATTTTCGTATATACGTCCATCACAACAACGCGTAAACGGCGTTTTCAGATTCTTCGACTATAGAAATTAGAAGTTGATTATAGAAACTTCTGAATAAAAGGTATTCTTCCCCCTCCAGGCAAGCAGCAACGTCTATCCCTTTCACATCTGAATGTATCATTTTTACAAGTGCAACCCTTCTTACCTCCCACGGGAAATGATTCCGAGAGAGTTTGTCATAGAGATATTGTGCCGAAAGAACGGTCTCTTCCATAACCATTGCATACTCCAGAGCTTCTTGTCTTTCATGCTCCTAATGTACCCTATTGGGGCTAGTTGATGCCTATGTTAGTATTGGAGGTGATGATGATGATGAGAGGTAGCTTGCTAGATTCGACCACTTTGATGGGAAGGCTTCCCCTTTCAACCGCCTGTGAATATAAATCATATATTATTTATTGCTAAAATATACAAGGGAAGAAGTTGCAATATTATATCAAAATGCATAACTAATTTGA
>NW_027293854.1:0-586 GCF_016086655.4 Lepeophtheirus salmonis | reverse complement strand
CGTTCAATTAGCTCGGTATAACACTAAATGTAACAGTTCCCTAAGTAACTCAAAACAACGCCTTAATCAGTATTGAACAAGTTTGGATTCCATTTTTTTTAGCCGTCCCACTGCATCAGAATTGCCAAATTAGCCGATTTTGGACTATATTACCAAATTAGCCGATTTTGGACTATATTACCAAATTTGACACGATTATAAGAACAGAATGGTTAGATAACTTTATATTTTAAAATTATTCCCAGTATAACAGGTCTCCTCCGTAACAAGTATCCTCACTCTTCCTTACGTATTTTTTCAAATTAGATACCACATGGATTCGAACTTGAAGATGGTGAGCAAAGAAAGTCAATCAATTTTTATGTAATGGTTTTTTGGTTTTTGTATAAACTGCATGTGTATTCATCATAGCACGTAAAAAATGAAATGAATATTTCTTACAAAGTTTTTCCAATCACATTTTTGGGATAAATTTTAATCTACTCTTCACTTATTATCAGAACAATACCAGGAACTCAAAAAGGAAAATGTGAAGACACAACTCTCAGAAAAAGTACAAACTGTGGCTTTACTTCCACTGATGGCT
>NW_027293853.1:0-2311 GCF_016086655.4 Lepeophtheirus salmonis | reverse complement strand
GGATAAAGAGTGCAATATGGAGCTAGTAATCCTAAAAAGATGATTGACTTTGCAAGGAATTACGAAGATCGTTGAAAGTTCAAAAGAATTTGAACTAAAAAGGGGATTTAGTAGTTTTATAGATAGGTTGAAACGTCACCCTCTCTAAAAGAAGGTACTTGACAGAGGAGTCATTATTAATATGGGATTGACCATTACGTTGTGTATATAATGTATTAATTATTAGTTAACGATAAAACATAATATAATTGTGTACATAAGATAATAATCAGTCGTCATCATTATTGGATCGTTCTAAACATAGCAGCCATTGCCATTTTTCCCTTGCAATTTTTTCTACAGTCATTCTCCATCATCTTCTTTCTTTATGTTTTTTTATATTAGGGAATTTCCCGTTGATACTAGAACTTAAATTGCCCATGGACACTGCATTCGATAATTGAGTTGGCTTACTCTTCTTGGCCTGAAGATATATTAGCCTTTTCTTTAAAGACTTGTTTTCTAAGTGTCTAGCTCAAAAGTATGTGACTTCATCTTGTGTATGCTGAATTCGTAGTTTTTAAAAGTGTCTAATTGATTTTTAAGGAATGCATTTTCCTTTCCTAAACTCTTCACGGTTTTTAGACATTCTGTATAAGGCACTGACATATCTAAAAGAAAAATCTTTAAATCCTTTCTCAGGGCCTTCATTTCCTTTCGAAAATATTCCATTTCAGAATCATCATGGGACTTTGTATGCTCCTTAAAAGCAGAAAACATTTTTAGATCATGTAATTCTTCTTTTAGACTCTCAATGTCCATTAATTCTTTGGGATCAACCATTTTAGAAATCTTGATGGTGTGGTAATTTCAACTATTGTAAAGGTGAAATGAGAAAAATAAAGAACCAAATGATGTTTATTTTTCTAAATACTTGAAAACAAATTTGGACTTGATGGTGTGGTATTTCAACTATTGTAAAGGAAAATCCATAGATAAAAATTTTATGGGTCATAAAATAATTACCAAGGGTGTCTTAATATCGTGATTCAAAAACCTAATCCATTAAACATCATGTGACGCTGTATGATAGGTCCCTAGAATACTGAATATATATAATATTAAATATAATATATTCATCAAGAAAGAGTAAATACTATTTAATTTCATGATACAGAAAATAGATATTTCATTAAAAACAGTAACGATAAAATGCAATGCATCACTCTTATATAATAGTAATTTATTACTAATTACTATTAAAATGATGACTAAACAATATATTATTATCCACTCTGACGTCACAAAAACAATCCTTCTATTCCGTAATGTTTGTTAGAGGAAACACATTTCCAAAGGCATTCAGAATTGCCTTTGCTGAATCCATCATTAATGTTTCAGGGCATAATGATTATTTTAGATACTTCAAAACAGTAAACAGTCTATTGTATGTAGCTCCATACTTATTTGGGAGTAAGATAAATAATCTTGGCACCGATACATACCCTAGAATTATGTACAATGTAAAAAGTTGGTGATAATTTTAAAGGCAGCATTTTGAAGTTCTGTCACAGGCCCAATCTTCACATGAAGTGAGATCCTCTAATGCACCTCAGATCCAAAAATCAAAATTCTTTCACGATCGTGTTTACCATTATCATATTCTAAAAACACATTTTTTCGCTTATTTTAAATTTGATTAATAATTTGTAGCACATAGAATTTTTGAAATACAGTGGTTTGAAATTGCATCAGATTTTAGATTATTAAATGGCATATATTAAACTTTATACAAATATTCTGATTTTGGAAAAATAATTCAACAATTTACTTAAAGACTATATATTAGAAGCGTTGTGAATGTGTCTTCCTTTTGTATATTTTTCCTGGACTGTTACGATACAGCATCCAACAATGGTCCGCCATCATGCTTTCGGGCAAAATATCACATATGTCTGAGGCATGGATGTAATATATAACATGAACATTGTGTTTGAGTAAATTGTTTCCTTTAGTCTTGAAGCAAGAAGTTCTGATTTTTCGTTAGACAGAGTCAAGTTTACTAACAAAATCATTCAACTGTAATTGAATGAGGAGTTCAGGCTCTAAAGTTGTACTTTCGTAAGTATAATCTTTATCTGCCGACAGTTTGGTAACTCAAGTTGTACCTTAAAGACTGTACATATCATCAGTGATAGAATCTAGCTGGTCATGTGTGGGGATTGAAAAGGCCAATGAATTATCATTTTTATAAAATCGTCAACTTTTAATCAATATTATGGATTATTCTAGTTCAATATTCTTTTTTCAGTCTGAATAAATCATGAAATAA
>NW_027293852.1:0-1551 GCF_016086655.4 Lepeophtheirus salmonis | reverse complement strand
GAGCAAAAGCTAATGATGTAGTAATGTCCGGTGATATTATTCCTTATTAAGACCATCAAAAAAGATATTTTCCCCTCTGTTATATGAAGGATATACGCAATTGCTAATTATATTGCTACACCCAATGTAACTACCCCCGTTGTTGTGACCATTTAAGTAGTTGTTTTTGCCTTTTAAGAGTTTTCTGAACACCATTTTTTGGAGCCTATAAACCATAGCTAAACCTTAAGTGATCAAAAAAGTAATATTTATTGACAATGTAATATTGGAGAACCTAATTATCATATTCAAGTCTTTAAGTGAAGAAACTAGTCTCATACAAACTAGTTGCGAACCATCCAAAGCTACTACCCCCGTTGTTGTGACGATTTAAGCAGTTGTTTTTGCTATTTAATGAGTTGTGTATAATAATTTTTGAGATGTTTAGCTAAATTAAATCATATTTTAGGGTTAGATTTAAAAAAAATTGAATACTTATTTCTATAAATGACATCAGTACCAACATCCTCTATTAATTTAATGATGGTTCCTCGGGAAGGGATAGGTTTACCCTTGTATTTCTCCATAAATTTTTTGAACGTAGATGATTAGCAATGGATAAGGTTATAGTACAAGCATTGATTTTTTAGATGAATATTCATGCTCTTGATATGAGATGAGGATAATGAGTGGCGTGTAATACTAGACAAGGGACTAAAGGCAGATTTGTATCGAAAAATCCGACAAATCATCTGTTTCTCATCCGGTAAGTATTTTCCAAATTCCTGGTCCTCCATTTTCAGAAATCTATACAGAAGGCGATGTTATTTTAGGCATTTTATTCAGTTCTCTATCGACTATCACCATCTAATATTATATTAATATTGAATAACAAAGGCGGGAATGATAACGTTCTTGATTGATAGAAGAAGATGTATATTATTTAATCAATGATGCCATAAATATTTCTTCTCCTCGCACGTTTTCTATTCTTATCAAAATTATCAGCCTTACGGCAAAAACCAAGGTTCGTCCCAATGACGTCACCAGAAATAAAAAGACAGAGAGATTTATTTAATAAACCTGATGTGCTTGCCCAGTCATTCTCATATTCCATTGGGATTCGTCTCCATCCGAAGATGTCTTGCTATGGATTGCTGTCAAGCAGAGTTTCTTTTAATGAACACCAACTAAAGCGGATTTAATAGGATGTAAATCATTTTGTTCATACCTTCTATAGGCCCTCATGTCAAACTGCATAGTGAACATAACAATCATAGCAATGAGAACTGTATCTAAAGGACCTTCACACTGCCTCAGGTGTCCACAAGGTTTCTCCAACTTTCCCCGTGAGATTAAATTCCCAAAATTTCTCCGTCGAGGTGACTTGTTACTATGATATTTGTAATTAGTTGATTGATGTTTTGTAGTGATTTACTTTTAATGATAAATATAACTTCTTTTAATAGAGAAGTTAATTTTAAATATGCCATTATTATATTATACAAAGGAATCTTAATGAAACTTTTGAAATTCAGCACCATAACTTTAAAATTTAAACCATTTTTCGGT
>NW_027293851.1:0-10560 GCF_016086655.4 Lepeophtheirus salmonis | reverse complement strand
CAATTATAGTCACATTTATCAATTGAAGGCACTAAATTATAATAATATTCTTGAATATCTCATTCCATCCGACAAATTTTAGCATACATCCCATAATTAATCAAAGCATGTCTATGACATATTTGATTGTTAATATTTATAAAGTAAATAAATAAAAAGGGAATTTTACAATAAAGTTACTTTTACTCAAACTTAATTTGGTATTAACTTACCACATATTGACATTAATAAAAATGTGAGTACTCAAGTTTAATAATTTGTTGATATTTAGGTAAAAAACTTGTGAAATTGTTAAACATTTTTAGCTACAAAGGTGACTTACCACATCTATCATCATGCGTGTACACGTAATACATGTATAGATAATTTATTTCTAAAAACTTTACATATTATGATCTTCAAAGTCTTTGAAGATTATTATAAGCTATAAATTATAGAATGATATTAGTCAATATATTTTTCATATTCATCCTTGTATCCTTTAAGCGGAATTACAAATACAGAAATATCATCAATTGTAGCTGAAGTATTGTCATATTTTTTCCAGCCACATACTGATAACTTTCCTCTAGCAGACATAACAAGTTCTTGAGCGATAGTTATGTATTTGTATTTTGTATCTTCTTTTCCAGATGCTTGAGTACCTTTAATTCCACTAGCCACTATTTTAGATACTTCTTCGTTAGATACAACATCCCATAAACCATCTGTTCCCAATATCAAAATATCATTTTCGTCAACATTAGAACAAGAGTTTACAATATCTATTACTCTCACTTCAGGTTGGGAAGTCAAAAATGGTTTAATAAAAATATTAGATTTATCATATGATTGTGCTCGAAGGTCATGGTCTCCAAACCCACGTGTTACTCCAATGGTTGCCAAGAGACGGCTGCGCTTTCCTTCACCGTAAACAACAGGAAATTTTAAATCATGATGATTAATTTTTTTATAGGCCCAGCCAGTCATATGGGCATCCCTAGATTAATAAAAATACATAACTTAATAAATTTTTTTATCAAAACAAAATGAAAGAGGCTTATTAAATTATAAAAATAACAATAACGAAAATTACTTTTATTTGTGTTTTTATTCACCAATACTTCACACACAACTAGAAAAACGGAATTTAGACATGCTATATATATTCGATGTACAAAGACAGGGCATAATATGCACTCACTACCAAATATAAAATAAGTACAATTTACTAAGTTTGACTAAATTATTTCCCAAATTCATTCATAAGATAGATTTAACATATAGTATTTCTTATGATAATGGATGTAATCTTTCACTAAATAATGCAGTTGCCAATTATTTCTACTCCAAAATCCCCTTGTCATATATCTGCTCCTAATATAGTTATTTACAAGCTAACCAGTTTTCTGTTTCATCATCATAAAACCTTGAAACATATAAAAATGCGTAATTGGACAAGAGCTTCCAAGAATGGGCTTTATCAAGCAAAGAAGCTGCTTGCAGGTCCTACAAAAACATTTTCCCCCCACTTAAAGGCTCCTGTGATTTTTTTTTTTGTTCTTATAGCTATAATGAACAATATAATGTTATTCGTTTTGTATTTCAATATCTTAACGCTAGCAGCCCCTTCCCCAGAAATAAACATCCTTCTTCAAATAGTTAGGTTATAATATCATTTTTAGTTTCATATTTTTTAAAACCGGCAGGTAATATTTTATACAATTCTAATTATATATATAATAGGGACTCATTAATGACACTATAATTTTAGTCTTAAAGACCCATTCGTCTTCAGCCAGGGTTCACCAAACCTTTTTTATTGCAGGTCTGATAACGGAAAGAATGAGAAACATGGGCCCCATAATCATTCTGTTCAAGGCTTGCAAGCCAGAACGAAAGCCTGGGGCAAAAAAACAAAACAAAAAAAACTACTTTTAGCATTCCATGCTGAGTACTGTTCAAAAAACGAAAAACAAAATGTTTATTTACTAAAAGTTATCAAAGAAGGAATGTTAGCACACCACAGATACATTGGACATATTATGCACAGATCAGAATCTTAAAAACTAAGGAGCAGAAAAAGGTAAGTGAGATTTGTGAAACAAAAATCTGGCTTTCAAAATATCACCAAACTTTGGTTTGGAACTCCAGCATTGAATCAAGATTTCAAATGTTCATCAATCAATCGCGTTCGATGAGCTGATGTCACATAATTCATTTTTGAAAATAATTGTTCATCTAAGAAGGAAAGAACGGGAAAGAAGCGTAATTGTGGGATATCCAAATGGAGATGGAGAAAATCCATGTTGTTCCTGTAGGTACTACCTCTACACTGTATATATATTACTTGAAATACACGGAACAGGACAAAAGTACTCAATAGTTATTTACAAGATAATAAGAATAAAATGCACAACAATAGTAAAATTGAGGCACATAGAAATCACGATCTTTTAGTATTCTAAACATAATATTAAAATTCAAAACTTATCACAGAGTTTTGTGTTCCATACGTTTTAGCAAACAAATTCAAGTACAGTCGGCGAGCCGGGTAAATTGACGTCGCGGGACATAGTTTTGTGACCCTTGGTCTTAACCCAAGGGTATTCTTAAGCACAGAAAACAGGAATATATCATGCATCCCCGTTGATGCCCAAGAACAAAGCAATGATGGCTTTCATATTCAATAAGCTCCATAACTTTCTTAATGATCCCATGCACTTCATAAAGGAGAACAGATTACCAAATTGGAACTATGACAAAAATATTAGTAATATATAATAAATTATTATATTTAATAATTAGCCAACCCCAACAGCACTCCCCACATTTCATTCTTTTCCTATTTAATGCTTTATAGTTACTTATACTTTTTGTACAGGGCCAGCGTTCACTATTTTCTAGTGCAGGGTCCACTGTAGGTGCATAGGCTTTGAAAATATCGACTTGAGCCATAAGCGAGTCTTAAACAAATGTTTGAGCGTATTCTGGATTATTTCCAGGTGTTGGCATAATCGAGCTTTGGAATTGGTATGTCTAAAGATTAAGGACATAAAAACTTCCAAATATTTATTTTTTTGTCAATGTTTCTCTAGTTTGATGTTATTATTGAAAATTATTATTTTCTTCTAAAGTGTTATATTTGACATATTTATAAGTTTACTATATCATCTTGGCTAACACTGAATTGGTTTGATCCTACAAAATATGTGATAATATCATTATTTTGAGTTTTCTCTTTGACATCCTAACTGGTGAACAAAAGAATATTATGAATAATATGAAGGACCTTAAAAAATCATACACATTCCAAAGAAGTTTTGCATACTCTTATTTCATCTAAAAATAACGAATATTAATAATTATGAGATATGTCAAAATTAAATATAATATATTCGAGCAGAAGTAGAGTTAAGAATGGGGTATTAGTTGTAGTTTCCTTATATTCGTTTGCAAACAAAGCAACAAAGAGTAGTGCCATCTTGCAGCAAAATAATAAAACTCCTTGAATGACAGTAATATTTAATATAGGGCGCTGAAAGAATTCTTCTCAGCATGTGCCATTTTTCTTTAAAAACTAGTTTAAACAATAAGTTACACAATGTCACACCACCTTGCGGCTAATATATATATATATTTATAGTTTTTCATGCCAATTGACTTACAACGTTAGACTTATAAGTGAGTAAAGTAAGTAACTCATAATTTATATCTCAAAGTAATATATTGTTTTCTAAAGCCATTAGTGTAATTCATCAATCCATATCATTTAATTGACTATTGATACCTGCTATAGAGGTAATGAAAAAAAAATTAAATAATATTTCTTTCCTTCCCCTCTCCCCCAAGAGGAGTCTTTTGATACAGAAGAAGTTTAATGTTTGCCAAATAGACATAATGTCTAAAGATCCAAGACCCCAGACATTTGTTGGAATATTAACTTTATCTTTTGCTATGTAAGCCTAAAATGCTTACTAATTTTCTATACTCCATCATATAGTTTCACCGAGAATGGAACGTACGTCATTTGATGAAATACTTTTAGAACGACATTAATGTTCCACGATAAATGTGCTTCGTATCGAGAGAGGGGAGTGATTCTATAAATTAATATACTTCTTTGGATTATATTCATTATTCTATTTTAGGCCCTCTAAGCAATAATGTATATGATCATTACTTTTATGTTAGCTCCATAGCTTATCGTTCCGAATAAGATTGTCTATTTGGAAAGACTAAATTAATTTATAAATAGACATGGGAATACTTATTATATACAATGTGAACTTAATTTCTTCGTTGGTTAGGCATCAAAGATCTTCAGTAACTGACCCGGACGTTTTCAATCTTGGAAGACAACGGTAGTATCTCTCATCTCATTTCGGAGTTTCATGTAGTTTTTTTACGCGAAGACATGAAATCTATCTTACAAATTTCATACTATGATGCTCTCACAAATTTACCACTGGATGCAGACATATTACTTCAATCTATTGAAACCACTATAGATATTATTCTAAAATTCGGAAAGAAATAGTATTGGTAAAAATATTTACAAAATAAACGAAAAAGTGATTTGTGGCCAATCTCACCCGTACGTTTCTCAGAGCTCGATTGACTCTGTAATTTGTAAATGGGGTCTCAGTGCATTAAGGATCGACAGGGTGTAGAGATTGCTCAATTTTTTCTCAGTTCAAAAGATTAGGAATAAGAATCTGGGCTCAGATAATTAAACAACTATTTTAAAAGATAATCGAATTTTCCTTCAGTAAGAGAGTTTGTATGGGACCGTTGGAGTTACTAAATGTTATGAAGAAGGCTGAGAAATACTTGAGGTGGATTAGCCTTGTCCTGGGTGTCTATGAGTGGATTTCTCTATCTTTTTAAATCTAACAAACTTTTGAATTTTAACAGAAGATGAAATTGCAGGGATGAATTTTATACAAACACAGGTCTGACCTCCACTGGGCAGCTACTATCCAAGGAGGAGATAAGATTAGATAAATTTATTCCGTCAAAAGGACGAGAAAGTTATTATTTACTTCCACTAATAGGTCACTTTATCTTGTTCATCAAGTCCTTTTCTCATTGTATTTGAATTACAAAATCAAAACGACGATGATTAATTGCCCCAATGTTACGGATCAATCATTAACAAAGAAGAAAAGAAGAAGATTAAAACATAACAACAGTATTGAGTCCATTGAAATTTTTTTAATCTTATCGAAAAACCTTAGAAGCATTTTTTGCATCATCACTTCCAAAAACGATCCTCAAGACGACTCAGGTACTTATAACAAACCTTCAAGTCTCCATAATTGACCCAAAAATCGTCAAGAATCCCTAAAGTTCGAGATGTCCATAAATGTGATGGAATGATAGATTCCAATTTACGAGTATGGGAACTAAGAAATTTGAGGAAAAGGGGGATTAATAGATGATTTCATATCAGTCAAGACAGTTTACACTGTATATCTCATCATATGACAAGAGAGCTTTTTCAAGTATTGAGGGTCTTCTTTACAGATTCAATAAGCCACTTATAAAATCCTCACGAAATAGACTCCTTGGAGTAAGGAAATCCCAAATAATAGAATAGGAAGTCCAAAATTATCCTTTTCGGAACACCTCTTCGATTGATCATCTGACATAACACTTCGATAAATTTTTAAATGGACATTTGCAATACTAATTCTAAGTTCATAAACGAAATTATGCTTTTGCAGTCGAGTTATTCTTTAAATATATAAAGGTCCTTCAAAATCAATACCATTGTCAGTAAATGGCAGTTCAATGTTAATTCTCTCTCTAGGAGGGTAGACATAATTTGAGTCAAGAGTGTAGTATCCTGATGATTACACATCAAGCAAAAAATGACAGATGCTACTACATTTTTCACACTGATAACCCAAAATCTTCTTCAGTGATAGGTGAACGAAGTTTTAATTGACGAATGTGACATGATGATAACAAAGTATTCTTTTCTTAATGAGAAAAGAACTCCCACGATTGATAATTTGGTGTTTTAAAACTCTTTAGCATAGTGAATACGACCTTCAACCCTGATTAATCTCCTAGCAAGGTCTTAGGACAAAAGTTGCAGGTCCTTTAAAAGTCTCAGGCCAAAAGATAATACGTCATACTCTTTAGGAAATTAATCCCTTTGAAAAACAAATAATAATTTGGATTCAGCTTACTTTAGTTCAACTGCTATAAGAAAACTAAAATGTTACAAATTCCAACAAAACTATCGTAGACTCCACGCTACGAACCCAAAGTTAATAGAAAGAAAGATTATACCATAACGTATGTACGACGGATGTTCAACTTCCACCCCGCTTTTTAATATTGACGTCATTGTGTATTAGTGGTTGTGTGTTTTCTCAAAATCAGTTTTTCTTGCCCAGAAGTCGCTACGATACATTAAATTGAAAATTTTAGCAATATTGACGTCATAGACTATGATTGGTTGCATGTTTTTTTCCAAATCTCCTTATTTTCCCCAGCAGTCGGTACGATACATAAAGTTGAAAATTCTAGCAACCCGATTAAATGATGGTCTAACCTTCTATTTCTATTAACTTTGTGCAAACCAAACCAACTTCCAATAACTTTGGAAACGATCATATAAATAATTCATCTTTTTGAATACGGTATTCACTGATTTTTACTCTCCATTTCAATTAGAGATACATCATGGCCACTTATACTATCCTGATTTAGCCACTGATTGCTAGAACTCCAGATTTCTAACATAAAGTCTCACATTCCAAAGAATTTATTGAGCATCACCGACTAAAAGACGTCTGCAGGATTCTGTTCACTAGGCATATAATTCCAACATAAGCTCCCTACCAAATCATGTATTTCTTCGGCACGATTCCACAAAATACCTTTCAATTTAAGTTTGCTTTTTCGAATCGAAGAAATGGCAACTTGAGAATCAGTCTAAAATAAAATATGCCCATATGTAAATTCATACTTTCAAATGAGTCAAGAACATAACGAACAAGCCTTGCTCCCAGTATTCCTTTTGATGATTCTAATTGTCATTCACAATGCGAATATAAACGATCCTCACTTGCACTATATAAGGATTTTATTAGATTAGCTATGAGCAGCTCTGAGACGTTTGGAAAGGAAGTAAACAGAAATCCTACTCCGTATAAAGTTGAAACATTGGCATAAATTACTTCGAAGTCGATCCTAAACTCTATTCTTAATCCAACAAAGACTTTTATAATAACTTCCAACCCCATTTTTTATTGCAAAGAATGGTTAAAATATTAATATGTTTTTATCAAGATTGAATGACTTACCAAATGTTCAAATTCGAAGAAAATAATCCATTCCTGGATCATTAGTATGCTAAAATGGCATTGTTTTCTATAAAGGCATGAGAGGAGTTGAAGGTATGGATCTTTGTTATTACAATATTAAATTGTCATGTCCTCTAAATATTGAAATCATTTTAGCCATTTAATTACAAAATTATTATTGCCAGGAATCGCATTCAGTATTATGTAGGACATCAAAAAACAATTCCTTCGTCATCATCAACCCCCAAAAAAAAAAAAAAAAAAAACTGTTTAAATGTATAATTGTGATAAAAATTTCTGAAATTTAGATAATAATTAAATAAAAATGATGTGCAATTTAAAATTAAAAAATTAGGTTAATTTGATGGCTTGAAGACTTCCTTAATGTAAGATAAAATAAAATATTTCCATTTGTATAAAATATTATTCGTATATTATATAGGTAGTTTCATTTCTTAAATGTATTCATTCTAAGACTTTATTAACTACAATTCCAATGTTACTTACTTTTATGATGATGAATTGTAACACATTTAAAAAAATATTATGCATGTAACAGAAAAAATAAATATAACATTTATATTTATTTTTCAACATAAATAACGTCAATCTTATTAGACTTTTATATATAAATAGTAATTTTAATTACTTTTTGACAAAAATGAAGGAGAAAAAGCTAGATTTATGTCTAAGCTTCCAGAATTTTGCCATATGGCCTTTATAATTTTGGGAGCCAAGCCTTTAGAAAATTCGAATTTAACATCATAATAAAATCCGCATTCACGATAATAATTTGAAGCTTTATTCAAAGAATATAATTGAATAAAGTCCTCATGCTTTTAATTTTATTTCGTATATAAACAAGATACATGTATCCTGCAATGTCCCACTCCATATTGATAGTCATTTTGTAAAATTCATGGAACATTAAATTGATGAAGCCATTCCTTCTTGTTACCCCATCACAAAGTCAATGGAGCCCCAAAGTAAATAATTGTTGTCAAATATTAAGAAATAACTTGAAAGAAATAATAATCTTCTTGTCTAAGACGATATTACTTTCCATGACAGCAGTGTTGATAGGTTGCCCTTATTTAATAAAGTTGGAAAAATTTTAAAGGCTGACAATAGAACAATTACAAGTATTGAACTAAAAGTCTTAAAAGTGGCAAGATACTAAAGGTTTCCATTATCGATAGTACAGCTTATTGTACAACTAATTACTTCGAAAATACCAACACTTTTATATCTGAAGTGAACATTTTGTTTCTTAATTCTGGTGATCGAAAACGATTGATTACTACGGCGAACACTTCAATTCAGTTTCAAAGGCATGAGTGAAAACAGTGTTGCAATCAATAAAAAAATAACGGTAGCTTTATCCATTCATAGGATATAAAACCTATTTTATAGGGAAATTTATTGGCACAACTTAAATGTGTAATGATGAATGAAGCCGCTACCCATTCTCATCTAGATTATCATCAATAAACCCTACATGGTACAATCGATATAAGTAACCAAATATTAAGATATAATACTATCTACAACTACCTATATTCATCATTCTCATTATAAATTTTGCATCTTCATTATAGATCCTCTTCAAAATGTATAAATAATTCTTAATTCTATGTAGTAAATATAATTAAAGAAAAGAGTAAAAATCCACCAAATCCAATATTCAGAGCTGTATTTGAGTCCATCTTTTCAGTGTTCACGTTTCAGTCCGAGTCCATAGAAAAATAAGTAATGTCTGGATCTGCAAAAAGCTTTTTGAACATATTTGCTTATAATATGAGAGCAGAAGCATTGAAGAATTGACTGACAATGTTGGACTTATCAGTCAATCATTTAATAAGTAAATCATAATTCATACTTTTTTTTACCCTGTGCCTTTTGGTAAGTTGTCTAATTTGGGAGGTATTTGCATACTAAAAGCATAATTTTATTTTGTGTATGTTAAATAGATAGAAATAGATACGAGCAGTAGTACCCGGTGACGCCTAAGTGATTAGGTGTCGGATAAAATACAATTTTGCTTTAATACTATAGAAGAGAACTCCCAAAACAACCCTCAATGTTACTCTCCGTTTTTCATGAGCATACTTAAACTCAACTACTCCGTACTTAATTCAATCAGAAAAGAAGAAGAAAGAAAGAGTGAAATGACGTAAGTTGTGCCGTTGCTCTGATTTAGTAAAGAATTTGCATGCTGTTAAATCTGTAGTTTTGTTGAATAGTATTTCAAGTGAACTATGAATTAGTGTATATTTAGTGAGAAGTGGATTAGAAGACTCCTCAGCATCGTCTTCATAGCCTTCGCATTCTCTTAAAGAGGTTGAATAGAGTTTGTTTATTTCATAGCAAGAAATCTTCCTTTAAATTTGGTGAATATGAATAAATCTTCTAATCGTGGAGGGTTCCCACGATATTTCGCAAACAAAGCAATAAAAGTAAAATTACTGTCGATATCACAACAGTTTAAAAGGTCGTATTCCTAAGCGGCCAACTCTTCAAGAAATTGACAACATGATCTTTGAAACACTGAAACTGGATTAGCTCCTTATTGAATGAGTTCATGTTGTCCTCCACCTCACTGTATTTTTAGTTTAGTACTGAAAAAGAACAAAATATTAGTGCTGCGTTATCTCGCGTAGAGGATGCATTTATCATCAGAGAAATAGGTGAACAGGATGGTGGAATTAGTGGAACTAAAAGAGGCTTAGAGCTGATCGTAAAGATCTAGCAGGAAATCTTACAATTTGTAGAAAAAATTACAATCAAGTTCCTCATAAAGATCTGTAATCTGGTGAAATAGATGAAGTCTTCAAAAAATTTGGGGAACTCGTGAAACCTGCAAAAGAAAGCAACTTTGAGGGCACCATTATGTAGTTTCAATGTAAGAGGTTCCATAGTACTTCTTAATCTCTCTTGCTTAGGTATTATTACTTCAGGACATCAAAGCTAAAGTATCCTCGTCATGTAATTAACGGCTTGGGTACAAATAGAGTTCTTTCCTTGATTTCTAAATCTCTTATATACCCCATATGTACCAAATCTTACTGAAGTAGGAGTGACAGGCATAAAAATTATAATATCTACTGAATGTACATTAATTAACGTTGACTTAAAAAGTCTCAGAAATTTAAATTTAAATAAAAATATCTAGATAGACTTATGTTTGAATTAAATTTAATTGACTCACGACCCTCTTTTAGACCCGGTGATTTTGTCTCATGGAAAAGGGGTCAAGCAA
>NW_027293850.1:0-2201 GCF_016086655.4 Lepeophtheirus salmonis | reverse complement strand
TCAATAAAACCCTTATATATAAATAATCCTGCGAACACACCTACCTTGACACCTTTCAACGCATATTTGGAGCAATGTAGTATTAAAAAAGTACCAAAAAAAAACCCTTTCGGTAATTATAAGGAAGTTTCTTTAGTTAAACAATAGATGAATTAAATAAAAATACAAGACTCTAAAGCTAGCTGCTACACATTTTAAGGTCGAATATACTCCTTCTATCAATGTAGAAGAGTCATTCCACGGGCTAAAACCAAACTCTAGAAAAACATGAGTCCATGTCAATGTTAAAATAATCACCATATTACCTCGAAAGAATTATAATATAAAGTGCATCGCACAACTACAGGAAACTCCTTGCTTTATTCACTAAATACCTATGTAAGCATCTTAGTTCAGCTACTAAACACTTAATACCCATCCTATTGTTACTCGTCACCAACGTAATTTATAGCCGAAGATAGAATACTTCTTAGATAATTGTCCTTTTAAAAATTATAAGTAACTTTGTAGTAGCCTTTTCCACGATTGTTATTCGATTGAATAAAAAAGGACAAAACAATACAGAATGATAATTATAATATACTATAAAAACAGTTTTACATACTCTAATTAATCAACTCGTTGGAAGTGATTCCACTATAATCCAAATCTAAATTTTGAATATGTTTGAAAACATACACTGAGACATGTTCTCCCTAAATTCAAAGAAAATCAGTTTTGTTGGTTGGCAGGGACGCCATTTCGAAGGTCGCACCAGAGCCCCAAACATTTATTTTTATTAAAAGAAAATTATGATTGAATATAACTTAAAGTTTGTGTTCTTGTGCATCTTTTGATTATTTTTTTTTTGTAAATCGAGCCACTAGGAATATAAGTAGGATCTTTAGAACAACACTGAAAAATCATTGAAAATCATCAAAATCGGTGATGGCCATGCCGTGAGGGTGTGTACACTTGACGTGGAATGACCCATCAAGGAAACAACCTATATCGTTTGTGGAGTTTTAATGTTTATTGAAAACCTATGTGCACATTATTACAACTGTTAGTAATTTATTCTAACAAAAAGTGGGGAAATAAGACTTCCTCTACACATTGAATAAAGAACATGTTGATGCAATTATTATTATGCCAGCCCCCCCCCCTTTACGTCACCTATTATAAATACTTTCTATTGTTTTAAATCTACATTTTATTGCAATATATCTCAGTATCCTCCTTAAACATACAATCAAAATATATGCAATTCTGTATTTATTTTGGTTATGCCGTCATTTCGCATAAACTCTTTTGTTTAGCATTTTTTTTGTGAATTTAATTAACTCTTTTGCTCAAAATAAATTGTTCTTCTGTTTATCCTATCGATTTCTCGGATTCTTTTTCAATATTATGACTGAGGCATACAACGGTAACTAAAGGAATGTGCTATATTAACTATTATTTTATAGAATACAAGGAATTTCATGAAAATGGATGGCTACCAATTTGATTCCCACTGTTTGCACAAATTAAAGAATATTTCATAGACATTTTTACCAAATAAATAAATTTAATGTTTTCACTATAAAAATGATAAATTTTATCTTATGAAAAGCTCCAATTCATGTTCTTCATGAACATACATAAATATATGATCTTTAGCATAATTAAACATTGTGGTAGGTAGTTGAGACAAAATCTTTCCATCAAAGATAATACAAAACCTTCAGAACAACAAATCTTATACATCTAAGTAAATTTGCATCATTTAAAAATAATGATTTATTTTATGAATGAGTGTTGAGATTATTTACAGGAAAGGTTTCGAAAAATATGTGATAGTTTGAATCTGAAATTTTGTTGGAGGTAATTAAGACTAAACCTTCCACTCAATCAAGATACAAAAGCTTCAGTACAACAAAATCTGAAATATCTAACAAATATTTATGATTTAAAAATAATAACTGTCTTATGGACTGTGAGATGAAAACAGGAAAGTTTTTTTTTGGTCTTTAACATTTTTAAATGTTGTGGTAGTTAGTCGAAACGAAATCTTCCAAATAATGATGATAAAAAAGCTTCAAAACAACAAAATCAAATAAATCTATGTAAATATGCATGATTTAAAAATACTGACTGTGTTTTGAATCGGTCTTGAAATCATTTACAGGAAAGATTTTTGAAAAATATGTGATAATTAGAATCTGAAATTGTTTTGGTAG
>NW_027293849.1:0-45773 GCF_016086655.4 Lepeophtheirus salmonis | reverse complement strand
ACGTAGGCTATATTTAATTGAAATTAAAGTTTTCGAAATTATTTTTTTAGCTACTTTGCGATATTATTATGTTCGTTGTTTTTAGTGATTTGTTATTTATCTCACTGATATTCAGTGTGCATATTTTTATACATTTAATGATTTGTTAGATGGATCTTACTTGTAGAAGAAATAAGTCAAATAAAGCTATATTCTAGGGTACAACAATCTTTAAATATAAGTTTCATTGTCTTTAAGTAAATATGAAAAATATAGTTAAACAACAATTTTCTTATACTTTTTTAAGATACTGCAGTATATCTTGTATATGTCTGCAAATTGGTCGTTCTGAAGCAAAGCCAAACATTCTGAACTATAAAATATTATGAAATTGAATGTGATAAAATAAGGTATTGGTATGAATTATTTTGCAAAAGTTTGAATGTAATTATTTTTTTAACTTTGTCGAAACTTGTACGTGGATATGTGCCCTTGAAGTATATTTTTTATTTTTTTGCTTTTGCAAATGTTATTAATTTTGAAGTATATTTAAAGAATCCTTACTGTCAGTTAATTATCATAAATATTGAAACGTATTATTTAAGATAATTATAGATATCATCTTCAAGAGATTCTTTCATTTTGGTTTTTGACCCTCAAGATGAAACAATGAACAAACCGGGGAAAAATATGTGGAAACTTCTTAATATATTTTTGTGGATAAATAAATGGTCAAGTACTGTGGATTTTCTGATATGAAAGAATACTGCATAGCAAGGCTAAGACGATTTGGGTTTTATCTACATCTTTCAGCGAGCTTAATAGGAACATTAGAATTCAATAGGCTCAATTCAATTTTCTTCCCATCAAAAAGAAATTTTTGATTTATTAAAAAGAGAGAAAATGATTTGTACTAATTTTTGGAAGGAAAACAGACCAGTTTATGTTGCAAGTAATTTAATTAGAAATAATACTATTGGAAAGTGCAATCGATATTCCAAAGATGAGAAAAAAAAATTACCCTCATCTCATCAAAATTTACAACATCATTATTTGAAGGGATGGCCATTGGATAATATGGTTGATTTAAGCTTTGGTCTTGTATAGAAATAATGGTCTTGGTTTAATATTAAATGAATGACTATATATATCATTACTTAAATTGATACGAGTTAGTCAAAACCTTTGATAACCAATCATGGCAAAAGTATAAGCACCAAAATTTTGCCTTAAGTATAAATGAAATATTTATTTTGTTTGACAAAACAATGTAAGCCATATAATTATTAAAAATAAAAACAATTTTTGTGCATTTGTATGTCACGATGGATATAACGATACAAAAAATTTACGTAGATTTCAATGCTAAGTATTTTTCAAAATACCATATTCTACCCTTGTATTTAATATTTATCAATGTATATCAGAAAGTATTTTTTTATTATGGTATCCATAATAAAGTTAAATTGGAACAAAATAATAAGAAAACATTTACCTCGTGACCTTATGGGAAAAAAATAATTTTGTTTGCTTATTAAATAAAATACAACGAAAATATTATGCCGTAAGTAATTTTTCAAGTAGATTGATATCCTCAAAAATATTCAAATAGGGTAGGTAGTATTGGGCAAAAACTTTAGAAGCCTATAAATCCTGAAATGGAGGACATAAAATTATAAATTGTACACCATACCCATATTTTTTTATATTGAGATATAAAAAACGTATGTTTGTTAAACGGACACAATGCCGAATTCACAATTCATGCTACAATATTATGTAGTTAAGATAAAACAATGAAAAAATAATAGTCATAATCATCAATGTAAATATTTTATTAAAATATTAAATGTAAATTTCTGTTCAATTTCAGAGCCAGGGTGTATTTTGTCTAGGTGTTTTAAAACCTCTACAAACTGTTGGAATAAAATTAGGTTTGGTTTGATGCCGAGAAACGCCCTGGTCAATATTAAGGTCGTGGTTTATTTTGATATATTATGAGATTTTTTGATGCTCAGCTCAGACAAGTGGTTAGGATACTGCAAATCGACATCCTATCCAGAATATAGCAACTAATTCCTCATTGAATGAAAGAAGAGTGCCCTTATATTAGTATATTCATTCACGTAAAACCAAAATGAGAATGATTCTTAGAATTCTATTGTCGTTATGTATTTATTTAACAGAAAAGTTCTTCTTTATTTTTAATTCCTTTATATCGCCGTCAAACCTACTCTAGTTTAAGTTATATTTATAATTATAAAAATAATTAGGTGACTGTTTTCATGAACTATTAACATCTATTGTAATTTGTAAAATTAATTAATTATTAATAAATAAACACTTAATCATTGATATACGTGTCAAGTAAATAAACATGTCATCATTAAAAATTGGTGTACCATCAATGGAAATCATAATTTTATAGTATTAGAGCATAAATCATTATGAAATATATTCATTATTTTTGGCAAGGTGTATAAAAACAATTTAAAACCCCAAGAATATAGTCGGGTAAAGTTTGACGGGAATATAAGAGAGGCTTATTTATTAATCAAGCCCCTTGTAACATTTCTAAAATGGAGATAAGGTTCAACACGTGAGATTAGAGATACACCAATTTACGTATCATGCTCTCTATCGATACAAATTATGACAATACAACTTTAATACCTATATTAGAAATAGGTTGTAACTCTGATTTCCCACAAATATATATTATAGAACAGATGTGAACAAATATGGATCTGAATATTATGTAGAGTTATAAGGTATTATTACTTGACTCACAGGTCGTTTCAGCAATGTAAATTTTTTAGCATTTGGTATTATACTTTGTTTCAAATACAAATGCAGCCATATAAATTTCATTTTTTCTTTTCAGTCGAAGTGAGTAGACTCGTCAAATATTTCAATAGTAAATATAAATATTGAATCCTAGGCTAAGCCATGTAATTATTACTATATGGATCTTTCTACAGTGATTAATTTTCACTAATGGCAAAGGTTTGTTTATTTAGTTTTCATTACCTTATATCACAAATATATTTGTGAAAATTATTAGAATATAAAACTCCGTCTGGAGATTGTTTATTTCCGTTCAAATACAGTGGGACACATAAAATTTGCACTTTTGTGGATACAGATATCTATCCTAAGCCTTGAGCTATTTAAAAAATGGTGGTTGGGACTATTGCTCAGATGACTGTTTTGTCAAGACTGTGGAGTATCCAACGACTTAGGAAACTCATGTAAAAGGCAAAAAGCGGCCTCACAGGGATATTTTCATAATTCCGTATTTCTTTGGCATTCACGTATTGTAAACATAAAAACCAACAAGTATTGTGTCATGGAGTTATCATAACCACTGATCATTTGCTAACTACAGCTCATTGTAAAGGATATATTATATTTATTTATATAGTAATATTTTAGTTGAACTTACCTCTAATAATCATATGCTATTTTGTTTCAATAATATGCCAATTATTACAAATTAGACTTTCCTTTTAATATAAGGTATATGATGGAGTAGGTGTATTCCTTTATGACAGTGGTTATCATGACAGATATGTTAAAAGTTTTGTTGCGCATGAGGGTTACAAACCTAGAACATGTGAAAACAACATTGCCATAATTGGCCTACGTAAGAGATTAGTTTTCAATGATAAAGTCCTTCCCATTTTCTTGAACAACGATTATTTACAAATTCATGACAGACAATCATCAACTTGTCAGTGTACTAATAGTTTTTTAAATAAATATGAAGTAAGTACCACACGTACTTATATTGCATTTTTCAGTTTCTGGATCTTATATTTATAATACTTGAGTTTTATCCCAATTTTTCACTTTTCCATAGTAAAAAACTGCCAGAAAATATTGACAGGGATTGCCAAAAGTGATCATTTTTGTACTACAAAAAACTCAGTAAGTTATCACGTCAATGAAGGAGGGCCATTAACCATATGTCAAGATTTGAAAAGATGTATTTTGGATGGCATCCTATCACACATAAAGGGAAATCAAGATATTCTTGTTTTTACGAATATTTCAACGCATATAAAATGGATCTATAATCGTATTTAAATTACCACTGTCAGATTGATAATAAATTTTTTGAAGCATATTTGTGCATGCAACAATAATATTTAAAAAAATTTCTCTAACGTGCCTCATTTTATGAGTATTTCAGTTTCAAACATTCTGCCAATAAATAAATATTCTCCTTCGGTACCGTATATTATGCTCAAGTTTTTTTATGTTTTTCTTCATTTTTATTATTTAAATTTAATTTTTTAATACCAAGTGTTTTATATATTATTATTAAATATATACTTTTGTTGTTTATATATGCCAGATAAGACACCTTATTTTACCAATTTATAATTTTGGACTATAAAAACTGTCAATTAAATTCTTAAAAATACAACCTTTTACATATGTTTGTTTACATGTGTTTAGTTTGGTATTTTGAGAAGAAGAAGCGGTGAAGAGACAAAACTAATCAGCTGACTTTGAGGAATAACTACTGTGATAAAAGGTCTAGTTGCGTTGTTCAAATCGTAGATATTCATAATTGAAGTAGCATCCCCACTTTTGTTAGTGATCAGTTTTGCCGTACTCTTATATCTCCCCAATCATTTTAATCTCTTATGTCTTTTATTTTTGATAGCCTGAATTTTCTATATTTATGCTTAAAGCTCATCAATCAGAGAAGCAAAAAGTAATTGGATCTATGGCAAGAACAAGAAAAAGTAAAACTGCTATAATTTCAGAATGGGATCTTCACTCATCCCACTGAAGACATAAGACAGATCCTGGAGATTTTCTACAGATAATCGTTATTTAAATAACATCACTGGAATATGATTTTTATCCTAAAGCTCACTCAATTAAACTTCCTACCGATCCTCAACTTGGAGAGGCCAAGTACTTTATTGCAATCGATAATGCTTACTTTAGTATTCCAGTAAAAGACGAAGATCAATACAAACTTATACTAGCATCTCGGTTTAAAACATAAAAATGCCTACATATGCCTTTTTGACTAAAGAATACAATTGAAACAAATACTCAAATTCTCAAGACTAGAGTGTTTTTATCATTGTGTCTTAAAAACTGAAGGTTTTGTAACATCCTCAAAATCATAATGAAGACGTTTCTTTTGTGGGATAAGGATTCTTATGACTTGAAGTTGAGTTTAAGTTAGTTAAAAAATATATCGGAAGGATTTTTTTTGAAATTTTTAACTGCAAACGTTAACGTCTTTTTTCAGATTTGGAGTCTCAACTTACGACAGCTTTAGTTCATCCTGTAAAATGCAATTTTTTTCTATTAGGGATATTGTTCCTTCTTTTTCGGAGACCATTACGCATTCAACATCAAAACTACCATTCGGGACTTAAAATTGATACATTTCAAGAAATAAAGGGATTATTTATCTCGAATATGGATGCTCCATTGTCATTAAAGGTACAATTGTTTAGTTAATCTCCTTTTTATTTGACCTCTCGGTTCTCTTTGAAGCTAAAGTTAATCTTGAAATGCTACATGTCTATAATTTTGCAGATGGACCATATTTTTCTTGAGCAACTTTCCTGATGTTTTCCAAGTGGTTCATTACAAATATATCTTTAATAACAGTCATGGTTGAAATGGTTGCTGCAGATGCAAGATAATTTGGGATTGAAGTTGTCTTGCCTTTTGCAGGCCTTCATTCAATTTTGGAGCAATACAAAATTGGAAAATTGTGATAGGATGTATACGATAGCGATCTACAAGAGGCTACGACAGACGTATCACTACTATAAATTCGTTTCTCTGCCTTAGTTATTTTTGTGATCGTTAAAAATCAATTTCCTGAAAAAAATAATACAAATTATTGACAGGGGAAAGTATCATTACAAGTCTTATGAATTAATCCAAACCCATTTGTCCAATCAATAATATATGAAAAACACTTTTTATTATTAATTAACCTAAGGAATTAATCAGTGGTTGCTCACAATAAATAAAGTTTCACACTATAAGAAAATTGTAGGAGCAGATGGTTGTACTGATCAGGACCCAATACATATTTTTGTATACTAAAAAAAATGTTTGTTTTTTTTGTAATTTATTAGCATCTTATTCCAAAGTTGATCTCAAATTATATTTTTAGGCATTACATTTGGAGTCGATTTGGACTAAAAACAGAAGTTTCAGAATTTTACTAGGCCTCAATGTGAAAAACTTGTAATTCAAATAGAAATCATCGTCAAATCGACAAAGTTCAGATTTTAATAAGACTCGAGGCTTGAAACTGATTACTTCACGTGCCAAAAAATAGTAACTTGACTTAAACTCATATTTAGTGATATTTAACATCGCACAAGTTGTTTTGAAATTTCTTCTATTCTTTGGATTCCATATGTTCCTTTCAATACTGTTAGTGGCCTCCAATGCCCAAATTGAGTATCTTCTCCTCTCTTAGAGATGAGTACCATTCTACCACGGGTTATTAAAAGAGGTAATTTTCCATACTTCTACATCGTAGTTTTAACTTTAAGAGAAATGGAACAAATACATCGGCGAAAATGCTAAATATTTCACCTCTTAAACCATCAGTTCTTGGTGCTATATTACTTTTAAAACTATTTTTTTTAACATAAAATACTTTGTGTTATGAACACAGGAAATATGTCATATTTCATTTGGTATCAAAGAACATTTAGAAGTTGGCAGTAGAAATAATCCAATATTTCCTGGTAACGTCTTGAGGAAGAAGATGAAAGAAAATAGACGGAAGTACTCTAAAGAACTAAAATACTCCATGGAATAGCATTAGTCATTAGTAGGGATGGGGATCGAACGGTTGCGACGAAAAGGCGAGGAAGAGAGATAATGTAGTAATGATTAAAATATGGACTTAGACCATAAAATACCACATGATTCTACTATGAGAATCTTCTATATTTCATGTAACATTACATATTATAAAAAGTAGTCAAAATTTCAAATTCAAGAATTCGTGAAACGCATAAAAAAATTTATATTTCTATAATATAGATATATTACCATTTAGATTTTTTAAATTTCTTACTATAAGGTTGGGGTGTCACGAGAGGTCGCATATGGAAAATTTGTATACGGAAAGTTTATACTAAGATTACTCATATAAAGAAGATTCGTTTAAGATAAAGATTGCCGGGGGAAATACTTGCATCCTCCATTTAACGTCAATATTAATCTCACTTATGTAATAACTCGTGTGTCTGAACCAGAGACAAAATAAGTAATATTAATGAATATATGATAAATGAAAAATCAACAAACACGATAGCAATTCGAATGGAAGAAACTCTATTCACTTAATTGACAATTATCATTGGACATGAGACATGGTATATTATTCATATTGGAAAAGAGTCATGGTGGGACAAACAAGCATAACACCAAATTAGGCAAGATCAGTAATTTCCTCTTCCAGATGAGGTAGGATTAGTAAATTTGGAGCAACCTAGAATCAAGGGAATTGAATAACAAGAGTTATATGTCTAAAACTGGGAATTCATACCTTCAATGGATCTCAGCCAAGTTATAAAAACCTTAACAAATGATTTTTTCAACTCCTTCAACGAATTATTGAGTGTATTCTAGAATGCGATTTGATGACATTTGAATATGTAACTTCAATTTGAATAATAAACTTGAGTGATATTTATCAAACAGAACGTATAATATAACTTCATATATTCATTCATTCCAATTCAGAATGAGAATCCGACTACTTCATTAATGTGCATAACTAATATTAATAACCATTCATTTGTAAAAGTTTCATTTCATTAATTAATTTATTCGTTTTTATTAATATAAATATATATTTAATTATTTACCTTAATATATACCTTTATGATAATGATAAATATTTAAAAACAATGTAAAATTCCAAGATATTACTTTCAGTTATTTTAATTTTCCATTGGGATTATATCGTGAATTACTTCATGCAATAATAAATATTTTTCTAATTGTAAGTTACTAACTGATGTTATAAGGCAAGTGAGAAAGACTTTTCAGTGATACTGGTGGAATTTCATAAGGCCGTCGACTCCATCCAACAAAAAAACTCGTATTTTCAATGAAAATGATTATCATGGTAGTAGCTATTAAGATACTTTTCTTCTAAACATATCTTTTTTTGTGGGAAAGATTGTTTCGAGATAACTCGGGGATGCAGCCAAGGAGGACCTTTGTCTCTGACTCTTTTAATTATCATATTAGTCTATTTTTATACGAAACCCTCCGTTCCATTTCTAAAAATAAAATGCGAACTAGGAATGATTTTCTTATGCAGATGACTTAACTGTCTACAAAACATGTTCTTTATAAGATAAAAGTTTGTATATGAGAGCAGTGTTTGAAACCCTGGAATTATTTATAGAGCCCTCGAATTTAGTGGTCAACACTGGCATAACTTATCTCTACTAGAAGAAACATTGAAGTAATGCTTTCTGTTAATGAAGTTCTCTTGTAAATCAATTCGGTTTGGAGTCTCAGTAAAAAAATGGAGCAATCGGGATCAACACTAAGGTACAGAGAGTCCTGGAATATATCGGTAGAACTGCATTGTGGTTTGATAAATACCGTATAGATATCTTAGATAGGATCAAAATATGAAATTGAAGTCTCGATATCCCGATAAGATCCCTTTTCTAAAAATAATCACTATTCAGATAAAATTTAAGTAAAAATATAGATCGTTCAGAAGAAAATTTATTTGTAATTCAAAAGGAGCTTATCTTTCAATAAGGTTTATGCTTAAGTTTCATCATGAGACATAGGTAAAAAAAATTAGAAACTTTGTGGAAATCTTTAAGCTGCACATATCTGATTAAACTCAGAGGTTTTTGGATTTCTTGGCAAAATAATTCAAAACCATTTTTAAAAGGAACGCAGGGTTTCCATTCTACGTAGTAATTTTCATATGTCGTGCAGATCTGTCAAAGTCATCAGGTATTTTAGTGCCTACACAGATATATGAATTATGATTTGAGGTCTTCTTATACTGGTTGAAGACTGAAGACGAACCACGAAACTTTAAATATAGGTTGACCACTAAAGATTATGTCTTCAAGACATCAGGACTTCCCACTAATAGGCATTTGTGGAGCAAGACCACCAATGCCAAGTCACCGACCTTCTTGTTTATTCAAAGAATTTAATGATTGGTTTAGATGTATAATACAAAGCTTACCAAGTTCTACATTGAAATATAAACTATACCTTTTTCAATTATTGGCAAGAAAGCCATTGAAAGCCGAATTGTTGATTCCCTGGCTGACTTTGTAAATAAAAAAGATTTAACTTTAAATAACGTAATTAATAACTAAAGAGTTATTTATTCTTTACGCATCAATAAAAAACTACTTTTGCATACCTATCTGTTCGGACAAACTTCTATTAAGATCAAGGAAGTGATAGAGAGGTTCGATGTGAATGGAACGATTATCTAGAAAGGAAAACCACAGATCAAATTAAAGCTTAAAGCATGCAGGATATACTCTAATTTTCAAAAAATGTCCCTGAACCTTTCTCATGTAGGATCCTTTACTGAATAATTGTGACTAACCCTTTCTTAAAAAAAGTAATTGTAAATTATCCTGTGGTTTAATCAAATTGGAAATATTTAAAGAATAATGAATTATTCTGTGTCTTAATTATATGGACATAACTGCATTAAACAATATTAATTCTTTCAATTCTTAAAAACTATTCAATGGTGTATGTTCCCAGTATTTTTATCATAGCTGTTAATCTGTATTTATATATTGAAATATAAAGTCAACTAACAAAAAAAAAAACTGCCTATAATTTACCTCATGTTAATACATTATAAAAAACATTCCTCATTTTTTTTAATTTAGGATTAAATTCTAAGTTGTGAACGTTACTACAAATAAATTTCCATCTTTAAACTAAATAAACACATGATAAAGATTATAATAATGATATTATTCATATAATCTAAGACATCTGAGATTGAGTTGGCTCGGGAACGTGGTATAAAATTCACAAACTATTATGACAAGTATAGTTGGATGATACCAACATGAGCCCCTCCTCTTGTTTTCCATATAATGCAATGTTTAATCAACGTCATTTTTACATAATGCATAAAAATTATAATATATAGAACCAGCTGAAGATTTGGCATAATTTCCTTTGATAGCAATATATGAATATAAGAGCCTCCTGGCTCGGATGTTTAAGTTATATTTTCTGCTTTTTCTTACTAAGGATATATTTACCATTATAATCAGACAAAATAACATTTGTCAACTACAATCAGCAATAAGAAATATATACTCATGGATAATTATTACTGTAAATAAACAGTCAATAATAATAAATGGAAAATATTAAAGGTTGTATTAAGACATAAAATTTTTTATGTAGTACAAAAACTATAAATAAGTAATATAGGTTGGCTTATTTGGCATAAATGATCAATGAAAGTATATTTGTTGATATTATATAATTTGTAATTGTTATCAAAAAACAAGATTTGAATAGTAAAAGTAAATAGAAATATTTAAATAAATGTGCACAATAAGCAGTGACGGAAAGTAATAAAAATGTTTTGCCATTATGAAGGAAACTATATACTCATGATAAGAGGCAAGTTAGAAAATGCTTTTAAAATATAGTTAGATAATAAATTTATGTTAGTTTATTAGTATTGGAAACAAAAAATATCTAGAGTTACATCATAAAATAGTATTAAGTTACTGAAAACGGCCTGACATTGAATGTATTAAATGTACCTCTAACAGAGAAATTTATTATCACAACTGATGACTCATTCCGTTGATCACCGTGTCTTTTTAAAGTTGTATTTCCTATATTCTAAAAGTATTACTTTGAAATCAGATTATGAACCTTTATATTTTAAATTATGAAGCAAAAAAATTTATTTGAACTCATTTTATATTGACCAAATATCTAATTTAAAATAATATAAACATTCTAATTTGATCACAAATAGAAATATCAGATATATTCGAATCCAGAACAGAAAAATAGTAAAAACTATTTGATTTATATAAGAGTTTTTAGTCCTAAGTTATGAAAGATAACATCTTCAATCTTATCTTAAACAATTTGAAAAGAGATACCATTGAATAAAATCGATTCCTTTTTTTTGGCACCTAGAGGCGAAAAATTATGCAAATTATAAAAATAATTGGTTGTCATAAATTACAGCCATTTTTTTTTTTTTAAATTTATTTAGGTGCCCTTTTTTTCAGTGAGGATTTTTTGATTTGCTTTTCATGGTGAAACTCAATAGCATAAGACATAATCATTACAATCCGTGTAATACAGTTAACTAAGTCATCATTAAAAATTGGTGTAATATTAATAATAATCATATAGTATTGGAGCATAATTCATCATCAAATATATATTTATTTTTTAGCAAAGTGTCTTAGAACCATTTAAAACCCCAGAAAAAAGTCCGGTTAAGGTTTGAAGGGAATATAAGGGAGGTCTAAGGACTAAACAAGACCCTTGTAACATTTCTAAAAGTGAAATAAGGTTCAAAATGTGAGACTAGAGATACACCAATTTACATATCATGCTATTTGCCGATCCAAGATATGACAATATAACTATAGCCAGCAACCTCAAATTGTAAATTCGGACGGTTTAAGGCTAGAGGAAACAACTGTTATTATTTGTTTCAAATTCATATAGAAACATATAAATTTTATTTTTTCAGTTGAACTTAGAAGAATCGTCAAAAATTTCAATAGAAAATATCAAAATCAAATTCTAGCCTAAGCTAATATTATTACTTTATGGATGCTATTCTCATTAATCTTTGCTAATGGCAAAGGTCTGTTGATTTAGTTTTTATTGACTTTTATCCCAAATATATTTGTAAAAATTATGAGGATGTACTACTCCCTTGGAAGATGGTTTAGTTCTCTTCACATACCGTGGGACGCATAAAATTTGTACTTTTGTGGATACATGTATCCATCCTAAGCCTTGGTGATATTTAACAAAATGGTGGGTGGGATTATTGCTCAGATGACTGTTTTGTTAAGTGGCATAAATTCATTGCAACAGTATAAAAACATATATATATTATTAAGACTGTGGAGTATCCAATGATTTAGGAAACTCATGTGAAAGGCAAAAATCGGGCTCACAGGGATATTTGAATAATTTCGTACTTCCTTGGCATGCACGTATTGTAAACAGAAATAACCAACAAGTATTGAGTAATGGAGTTATCCTAACCAATGATCATGTGCTAACTACAACTCATTGTAAAGTATATTATCACAAATATGGAATTATTGTAAGTGTAATATTTTAGTTGAACTTACTTCCAATGATCATATGATATTTTGTTTCAATAATATGCCAATTATTACAAATTAGACTTTCCTTTTCATATAAGGCATATGCTGGAGTAGGTGTGTTCTTTTATGACAGTGATTATCAAGACGGATATGTTAAAAGTTTTGTTGCACATGAGGGTTACAACCCTAGAACAGGTAAAAACAGCATTGCCATAATTGGCCTAAATAACAGATTAGTATGGAATGATAGAGTCCTTCCCATTTGCTTTTCCAATAATTATTCTCCAATTAAGGACGGTCAATCAGCAACTTGTAAGTGTAATAATAGTTATTTAAATAAATATGAAGTAGCTACCACGTATACTTATATTGTATTTTTCAGTTAGGGAATCTAATATCGTATACCCTTAAACTTTGGTCCCATTTGGTCATTTTGCATTATTAAAAAATTGCGAGAAAATATCAACAAAAATTGCCAAAAACATGATGATCTATGCACAACAAAAAACTCAGTAAGTGAAGGCATTACTGAAGGAGGACCATTGACCATATATAAGGATTCAAAAAGATGTGTTTTAGATGGCATCATATGAGTCCTTAAGAAAAATAAAAATATTTTATATTTTACAAATATTTCAATGCATATAAAATTGATCATAAATAAATTATATCTTAAAATTATATCTGTCGGATTGATAACAAATTTTTTGAAGCTTATTTATGCAAGCACTTAAATTTTAAATATTTCATCAATCAAGAAATTATTATCTGATGAAGCAACACTTTTGAAATATATTGAAAGAAAAAAATAGTAATAATGAGACTACAAACAATATTTTGTCATTTAATCATTAGTATGATTTTGGAGTTGCAGGACAGAACTTTAAAAAAATAGTTAGTCAGGAAGACTTCAAATTCATAAAAAATAAAATTTTGGAGAAAGAGGTCTTCAGAGTTGTAAGACTATTTCCCAAATAAAAATTTGTCAAACCTGAAGGATAGTTTTACCAAAATATAATATTTAATACATTGATATTTGTAATAGCAGATTTTGATTCAATGAATTATGATATTTAAGAAAAAAATGAAATTTTCATATGTGTTATAAATCAATAAATGAGTGTTCTTTTGCAAAATAATATTGTAATTTGTTTGTATGTTCAGAGGAAATTGCACAGTTAATCCACCTTCATTGGTGGGAATAAAACAGACTATTCAAGGTTGATCCACAAATGAGTTAGTTTTATGCCTCTAAGTAATCTCGAAATGTTTCCCATCATATCCATTCCAGCTCATTTATTAATCATCAATCACGTATTGGGCTAAAATATACTTCGAATTCCGTCTCTTTACTCTCTTGCCAAGTACCAGCAGACTCTTCTGAGACTCAGAGCCTGCTGGCGCTTCATATTCTAATGGGAAAGAAAAATATATATTTATTTTTCTCAAATGTAGAATGAGTAATTCATCTTCATTATATTCCTCTCTAAGTCCCAAAAAAAGACACGTAAATATTTTTAAATATAAAGTAGAACTTATTTTATGTTGGACTGTCATCATCAACTTTATTTTCAATTATAAATCTCTTTATTTCTCTTTTTTCTTAAAGTTACTCTCCCGATACTTGAATATTTGTCCTGTAAAACTTTTTTTGCTAAAATATTTTTAAGTAACAAGAACTAATACTAAGAAAAATTTCAATTAATAAATTGAAATTTTTAAAAGAAAGCAAAGAAAGAAAAATTGTTGCATGGAGTTGTAACTGAAGTCTCCACACAAACTACACAATAAATCTTTTTATTTTACTCGAATCTCCATAGATGTAATTGCTAAAAAAATCTAGAAATCTAAGAATATATAATGAATCATAAGAACAAATTTAAATTGCCAGGGTTATCGGTCTTGGCTTTTGAATTTTTGTAGATATTTTTGGAAAAGTTAAGTCCCATCTTTGAAGTTCTTAACCAAATATTCGGACCTTATGTTTAAAAAACTTATAAGTGAAGGAGATTTAACTCTGATCCCTTGATAAAGAAAGACAAAAGCAAACTAAACATAGCAAGGTATAGACATATAATGCTTCTTAATACCTCGTAAGAAATTATAATACTACTGAACTCACTTTTTATTTATCAAATATCTTATTTAAAATAATATAAACATTAGAAAAAAAGTAAGTCCTTCTAATTTTAGCACTAACATTAACAAATATCTAATATATTCGGATCCAGAACATTTGACTAAAATAAGCATTTTAGACGTATGTTATGAACAATAACCTTAACTCTTATTTTGAACAATTTCAAAACAGATACCATTGAATAGAATCAAGTATAATGATGAAAATGTCATTTTTCTTTAGAGACTTAGAAGTGAAAAATTATACAAATTACAATGATATTGATATATAAAAATGTAACCCATATATATGTACGTTAAATTTACGTTTTTGAAATGTTTTTTTTTAGCTATTTGGCTGTATTATTATGTTTGTTGTATGCAATGATTTGTTATTTATCTGGTTGATATTGTGTGAGCGTATAAAATAATCTATGTATTTAATGATTTGTTCGTTGGATCTTACTAGTTGAAGAATTAAGTCGACTAATGTCATATTCTAGGTTACAAAAAGTCATCAACATAACTTTCATTTTAACTTTCTTGTAGATCTTTACAAACATTCTGAGCTATAAAAAGTGTTTATAGTATAGAATTTAATGTTTTAGAATTAGTTATTGGTATGTGCCTCTTACAAAAAATATTTTTGCAAGAGTTTGACTAAAGTTATTTTTTAATTTTGTTGAAATTTGTATGATTGGGATGTGACATTGAAATATATTTTTTTTTCTTACTTTTACCAATGCTGTTATTTTGAAGTAAATTTAGAGAAACCTTACTATTAATTTATTATCATAATTGTTGAAATGTATTATTTCATGATTATACATAGATATCAAAAAATTAAATTTTCAAGAGATTTTTTCATTTTTGGTGATTAACCCTCTAGATGAAACCTTAAACAAAACTAGGAAAAAATATGTGAAAACTTCTAAATATATTTATGTGGATGAATCGATACTCCAATACTATGAATCTTCTAGTATGAAAGAATACCCCAAGGCAAGGCTAATACGAATTAGGTTTTATCTACATCTTCCAGCCGGCTTTTTCATTGCATATTTTATGTGGAGCCAAAACGCAATAAAATAGTTATGGATTTGGACAAAGCTGGATGTTTTATAGAATCTAATTGATAAAGTAAAAGTATCCTCCAGTAGTATAGAGGGCATGTTACTTTTTTTTAAAAGTTTATACATCATGCACAACTTGAGAGATAAAAAAAGTTGTAGTGGTAGGTACATTGAGATTCAATAGACTCCATTCAATTTCCCTACCATCAAAAAAGGAATCTTTGATTTAGTTAAAAGAGGAAAAATGAACTGTACTGATATTGATGATGATAAAGCATTAACTTTTTGGAAGGACAGCAGACTAGTTTATTTTGCACGTAATTTAATTAGATATAAAACTATTCGAAAATGCTATTCCAGATATGACAAAAAAAATAGAAGTAATTTACCTCTTATCATCCGAATTAACAGCAACAATATTAGATGATATAGTTCCAAATTTTTTGCGTCCTCAGGGCATTCTTTAGCATTTCAGCATTTCTAGCACTATGTAAACTGAGAGTATGGGTATATTTTGGATATTAGATGGGTTTCTTTTGCTCTGGAAAACGGCGGTGGAAGAATTTCACCTACCTCAGAGACGCTGCAGCCCAAAAAAAACATTTGTAGGGGTGTACCTGGACGTGCTAAAGAGTGTAGTGAACCAATAGCGTATTATGTGGACGTTGGCAAGCCATGGATGTGGCAGAAGGACTATGCACTAAGCTATAAGTCCAAACAGACCCAGGCTTAGCTTAAAAAGTTCTACAACTTTTTAGCCTTTTCTCAGTGACACCATTTGAGCTCAATGGACACTTTGGTTGGTCAGACGTCGAGAACATCACCAACATGAACTCCCACAACAACCAAGCCAGCCTGAGTGCCCACGTATGCCATGTATTTGCCGAGTTTCCACTGGCACTATTGGAAAAAGCATGAAACTGGTTCCAAAAGAGTATGGAAGGGGTGAAAGAGGCTGAAAGCAGAAACATTGTGTAAATGTCAGCTCTCCTAAAGAAATTTAAATTTTCAAAAGTATAACTGAAGTGTTGTTTTCTTTAGGGTAACAATATTATCATTTCCTACTGTACATACATATGTTAGAAATGAGTTAGTTGTAATTCTATTTTCCACCAATATTTATTGTGGAATAGATGTGAACAAATATCAATCTTTATATAGTGTGTCTATATGGTATTAGTACTTGAGTTTCAGGCCATTTTAGATAAGGTAATATTGTAGAACTTGTTATTTTTTTCAAATACATGTAGAAACATATTAATTTTATTTTTTCTTTTCAGTTAAAGACTTGTCTACTGACGATAAATAAGTCAAATCCTAGACTAAGTTATGAAGATATGAGGGATATTTTGATAATGATGTGTTCCCTTGGCATGTTCCTATAATAAACAGACAAAACATAAAAATACTGTGTAATGGAGTTATCTTAACCAATGATCGTGTGCTATCTACAGCTAGTTGTAAAGAATATTATCACAGATATGGAATTAATGTAAGTCAATTATTTTAGTTATACCGATCTTCAATGTTGATATACGATGTTATTTCAAATAATATGGTCAATTATACATACATATAAGACTTTCATCTTTATATTAGGTAAATACTGGATCTAATTTATACCTTTAAGGGGATGGTTATCAAAACAGAATTGTTAAGAGTTTTGTTGCACATGAGGGTTACAACATATAAACAGGTGAAAACAACATTTCCATAATTGGCCTATATAACAGATTTGTATGGAATGATAAAGTCCTTCCCATTTGCTGATCCAATGATTATTTTCCGATTAAAAACGGACAATCAGCAACTTGTAAGTGTACTAAGAGTTATTTTAATAAATATGATATAGTTAACATACGTAATAATATTATATTTTCTGTTTCTGGAACTCATATTTTAAACACTTGGATTGTATTACGATATGTTTACTTTTTCATAGAAAAAAACTTGCCACAAAATATCAAGAAAGATTGCAAAAAAAAGGATCATCTATCTACAACAAAAAATTCAGTAGGTGAAAGCGTTAATGAAAGACGATCATGGACGTTATGTCAGGATTCGAAAAGATGTGTTCCGGTTGCCATCCTATTACACATAAAGAATAATCAAAATATTCTTTCTTTTACAAGTATTTCAATGCATATAAAATGGATCCATAACCATATTTAAATAATATTTGTCAGATTGATAATACATTTTTTGAAGTCTATTTTCGCATGCACTTAAATTTAAGAAATTTAATTAATCAACAAACCACTATCTGATCAAGCAACATTAATTTAATAAACAGTAAGAAAAAAATAGATAAATGAAACGACAAACAATAGTTTGTTATTTCATCATTGGTAGGATTTTGAAGTTGGAGGACAGAAGTTTCAACAAAAATTTACTATGAAAGACTACAAGTTCACAAAAATAAATTTTAGAGAAGCAGGTCTTCAGGGTTCCAAGACTATTTCCCAAATGAACAAACAGACAATTCCTTGAATGACAGTTTTGAAATGACAATTTCAAAAAAGCAAAATTCCACTGGTTTGTCCTTTCTCAAAGAGTTTGCCAACTTACCCACTGTTTGAGAAGATAGTGGTGAAGGGAGGGTAATGAAAAAAACTTTTTTGGCAACTCAGCACACTTGTCTGGCTGAAGGAGATCTTGCTGTATAATTGCTAGATAGTGAGAATAAGGACTTCCACTACATTTGCTTGCCTTGTTCCACCCTGACAACATAAAGGGAAGATAAAGATGGTATAGACAATTAAGCGGAGCTAATATCAGTGTTAGACAGATACTGGAGGCTGAAAAGAAAATCACAGTAAAGTTTTTCCTAAAATTCAATTGTATGACGAACTTTATGTTTAAGGACGTGATGGCTGATCTAGACGGAAATAGAGTTGAAATACTTCCGATTGACGAGAGGCAATCACATCCAGATAAATTAGCTGAATTAGAGGAACTAATGCATTACACATTGTAGCTGAAAGAGTTAATCATCCATCATCATTTCCATTTAACATAGGTATAAGGTTAGTATCTGAATCCGAAGAGGAAAAAGTTGATATAATTTTATATGTATAGCTTCCTATGACATAAAATAGAAGTTATTAACCAAGTCTATTGTATTAATGTCATATTTTATTAAAAGCAAATAACTACCGATAGCTATAAATTAAATTTAAATCATGGTCTAGACCAAAATGTCTTAATAGTACAGCTAGGGCGGCAAATCTTGGATTCAGGAGATGGATTGACAAATACACAAATAATTTTATATTTTCAATAGTAGGGGAAAAAATATGTTATCAAAACCTGTAAACAAGGTTTCAGCAAAACCTTTCATTACATTTTAATGGCGTAACGAATATATGGGTAACGCTCTCCAAATTTTTATCTTACTCTAAGATTACAACGAATTTTGCTCAAAATGTTAGATTTGCTATTTGCAAACTAGATAGAATGAATTTGTATGAAGACAACTCACTAATTTATACCGATTTATATAAACATATCTAGGACACTTTTTTATTTTGCAAATATTTTTCACATACTGTAAAAACATTTAATGAAATTTGTTTTTCTTATGTTTATATTGTAGGATGAGGAGTCTTATCACTTGAGCTTGAGTCAGTTCAAGAGTATATTGGAATGCATATTTTAAATTGCAAAGCTTTAACCTCTTTCTTCAGATTTGAAGTCTTCACTTTTGACAATTTTAGCTCTAACTGCAGACTGCAATTTTATTCTTTTATGGCTAGTGTTTTTTTACTTTCTCGGAGAACCTTTCGCATTCAACACCAACACTCACATTATATACTTGAAATTGATAAAAAATTGAGAAATTGGAAAATTTGAAAGAAATAAGTAAAATATATAATAATATATTAAACATGACCTTATTCTTTTAAGCTCATATTGAGTTCACACGAAACAAATATAGAAGAAAAAATATGTACTGCTAACTATGTTGTAGCATAAAAGGTTGAGTCATTCCTATATTGTATAGCTTTTTAACCAATAAAAAACACAATTTGATTTTAAGGCGTCAGTCATACTTATTATAATATATAATATTTTATGTCATAGGTAAAGAATCGCTATTTTCCTTCTTACCGTCAATCTCTTCATTGTTGTCGTTGATGGAATCATTTTTTCTGTCAAAATCGATATTAAAGTCAACATTTTCCTTGGATGTTTTATAGAGTGTAATCAATTCCTCCAGATTAGTTGTCTTCTTCTTTTAAGTTCATTGTAAATAATATAGAATAAATATATGGAGTAGTTATCTACGCCCTACACAAGAAAAAAAAAATTGCTTAGTTCTTGTTTCATGATATACTGTGAATTAGATATAAAAAATTGAGTGAAAACGAATATAAATCATAACAAAACAAAACAAAAAAATAATCTATTAAATGCTGAAATAAATAGAAAAAAAAAAATATTGACTTCTGACCTCTTTAATCATTGTCTCTATACTCACAAATATATAAAATCATCAACATCTATTACGGAATCATTGTATAATTCTAGATATAAGAGCTATCAAGTTTCATGAAAGGACAGAAAGGTCTATTGAAAGATTCAGTGAGGAACCGAAAGAGTTCTCATTCTCCATCTAAGGCTCCTTCATTCAAGTTTTTGAGTCATTTTCTCGTCAACTTTGCTTCGTCTCCTACTTTAAGAAAACTATTTCATTGCTATGTCATTTATTATTATTGATTGTTTATTTACATTATAATTAACCATAAGGGTATTCTCTTAATGCCGATTGGACATAACAAATGTTATTTTGTCCGATTATAATGGCAAAATATATCCTTGGTAAGAAAAACCTGAACATATAACTTTGACATATACCAGGAGGCTCCTATATTTTTATATTACTCTCAAAATATGGGAAAATTCAATTTTAGCCCAAAACTAAAGTACTCTTAAAAATATTTTAATTGTGGCCAACCCTTCTACCTAAAAATAATTTTTTCACCCATAAATGCTTATTTTTTAATTGCTTTCAAAGCAATAAGATGAAAATTGCAAATTTCCTTATCATTAAAGTCTTTTAATACTTACAGCTTATTAAGTTGTGTTTTAAGTTCATATAAAAGGTCAAAAGTCACAAAATAGTATTTTTTAAAGCTAGTGTGTAAGGTTGGCATTTTTTTAGGGTGACATGTTAATTTGACCTTTTGCTGTATTTTAATGAAAAATAATGTTTGTTATGTTTCAGACTTCAATTGGTGTTTTTTTGACCTGTATAGGCATTCTAAAATAGGTTTTTTACTGACATTCTCTATTTGTCAAGGGGAAAATGTATTTTTTTTTTGGAGGGGTGGGGGATAAAAAATAATTTTTTTACGGTGCTTAAAAGATTCTCTTGCATACAAATAATTGGCAAAATTGAATTTGAATTAACATTCCCTTCACTCTAATTACATATATACATAAAGAACACGTAGTAATGTAATAGTTTTCTTAGAGTAGGAGACAAAGCAAAGTTGACATAACGAAAAAAGGACTCCAGAACTTGAATTAATGAGCATTCTTTGCAGGATGATAAATTTTGGTTCCTATATTGTTCTTTTTATCCTTTTATGGAACTCAATAGTTCTTATATGTTGAAGTATACAATGGTTCCGTTAAAGACCTTATAATATATACAAATAACCAAATCCGGTAAAGTCCGGTAAAGGTTTGACTGGAATATAAGGGAGGCTTAAGTATTAATCAAGATCATTTTAATATTTCTAAAAGTGAAATAAGTTTCAACATGTGAGATAAGATATACGTATCATACTCTCTGCTGATCCAAGTCACGACAATAGAACCATAGCCAGCATCCTCGAATTGTAAATTATTTCAGGTAAAAACTTAAATGAACAGTTCTGGGTGATGAAAATTAATTTTCCAGGCACAGTTATGGTCCTTACTGTGTTTTTTAAGTGAATGCTATATCATCCCACCTCACACCTTCGAAGACGGCTTCAGAGTGAACACCAAAGTGTACCCGGACGTTCTTAAGAGTGTGGTGATCCCATGACGTAATCAGGTGGACACTGGCAGACCATGGATGCGGAAGAAGGAATATGCACCGACCCATAAGTCCAAAAGAGACCCAGGCTTGGCTTCAAAAGGTGTTCTAAAAATTTTAATCTTCTCTAAGTGCCCCCATCTGGACACTATGGTTGATCGTAAAACGAGAACTTTACCAACATGACCTCCCTCAACAACCAAGCCAAACTAAGTGCCCTCATATAACAAGTATGCGGTGAGCTTCTGTCGACACTTTTGGAAATACTTGCTATCGGTTCTGAAACAATATCAAAACGGTAAATCAGGCAGAAAGTGGAAACATGTAGTAGATGTCAGCTCTACTACATCATCAAGTTATATATTTTGATTTTTTGAATAAAAGATTAAAAATAAAGCTATAGTGTTGTTTTGTTTAGGTCGACTATTTTATCATTTCACGCTGTACCTATATTAGAAATGAGTTGTAACTATGTTTTCCACCAATACTTATTGTAGAACAGATGTGAACAAATATCGATTTGAATATTGTGTACCAACTCATTGTACAAGCTTACACTGTACATGAAGAAAACAAATGTTTTAAAATTTACGAAATTGACCCCGTTGTGTGGCTGTGTTGGTTGCCTTATATTTGTACAATTTTATTTTGATAGAATTTTCTTCACTACGAGCAATTGCTTAGCGCTGCAATAGCTCTTCCTCTTTTCCTCTAGATGCTGCATTGCTACCTGCCTTAAGTTCTGTTTTGATATCCCCTCTAACACAATGACTATGTATGTACGTATAAGCACTCTGAATAATGATTAACTTTTCCCTGAAGTTGGACGGTTTTGTGTAAATACAGGAAAAGGAAAAGAGGAACAAAAAAAAGTACATAACTTATGCCAATAATTTACTTATAGATCCATTAATGTGGGTTTTAATTATTTTATAAATAGAAATGTTATCTAGTTTGTAATAATAAAAAAAGCTACATAAAGAAAGAGCGTAAATACAAGTAAGAAATAGGATATTGGGTGGAGGTGAGACCCCTCTTCTACTCATTATTTTTATCAACTGAGCCATCTTACCTTGCTCCTCTTTGGATTCGTCCACCAACTATATGCCTGTGTTAAATGGAGAGGTATTTCCAACCTGAAGAGATATGCATGATGATCACTTTTGTTTTCTTATTATGAAAGAATGCGATATATCCAGCAACAAAGTGGAATGCATTCTTTTCTCTAATGCTACTAATTTCTCTGGATGTGATCACCCCTTGTCAAGGGGTACTATTAAAAATTTATTCCCGTCTAAATCAGCCATCATGTCCTTAAACTTAAAGATCGTCATTACAAAAAAAAAAATTATGTTGCTGGAAATTTTTTAAGGCCCAAAAACCAATTTTGAATATTGTGTAAAAAAATCCATTCACATTGTTGTTCTTTTTTGCGAGTTTGATTAACTTGACCGTGGCAAAACAACATAAAATTCGTTTTAAAGACTTTGTCTTAGAGTCCAATCAAAAATGATTTTGTATTTAAATTTTTATTAGGCTAAGGAATATCAGTAACAATAGAGGTTGCTGGCTATGGTTCTATTGTGTCATATCTTGGATCGGCAAATATCATGATTTGTAAATTGGTGTATCTTTAGTCTCACGTCTTGAACCTTATTTCACTTTTAGAAATGTTACAAGGGTATTGTTTAATCCTTAAACCTCCCTTATATTCCCTTCAAACCTTAATTGGACTATTTTCGTGGGGTTTAAATGGTTCTAAGATACTTTGCCAAAAAAAAAATATATATATTTGATGATGAATTATGCTCCAATACTATATGATTATTATTCCAATTAATGTTACACCAATTTTTAATGACGACTTTGTTAATTATTTTACACAGATTGCAATGATTATGTATTTTACTATTGAGTTTCACATATTGAAAAGCGAACCGAAAAAATCTTCACTAAAAAAAGGGCGCCTAAATAAATTTCTATATAAAAAAAATTGCTGTAATTTATGACAACCAAATTATTATTATAATTTGCATAATTTTTCGCCTCTAGGTGCCGAAAAATAGAAAAAAAGAATTGATTTTATACAATGGTATCTCTTTTCAAATTGTTTAAGTTAAGATTGAAGATGTTATCTTTCATAAATTAAGACTTAAAACTCTTGTTTTAATCAAGTAGTTTTTACTATTTTTCTGTTCTGGATTCAAATAAATCTGATATTTCTATTTTTGATCAAATTCGAATGACTTACTTTTCTTGTAATGTTTATATTATTTTAAATTAGATATTTGGTGAATATAAAATGAGTTCAGCAGTATTGAATAAATTTTTTTCCTGAATAATTTTAAATATAATGGTGTATAATCAGAGCTCAAAGTAACACTTGTAGAATATAGGACATACAACTTTAGAAAGACACGGTGATCAAAGAAATGACTCATCAGTTGTGATAATAAATTTCTCTGTTAGAGGTACATTTAAAACATTTAATGTCAGATCATTTTCATTAACTTAATATTTATTTCTTGATGTTACTATAGATATTTTTTGTTTTCAATACTAATATACTAGCATAGATATTATTAATAATTTAACTATATTTTAAAAAGCATTATGTAACTAGCCTCTTATCATGAGTATTTAGTTCCCTTCATAATGTCTAAAAATATTTATTAATTTCCGTCACTGCGTAATGTGCACATTTATTTGGATGTTTCTATTTACTTTGACTATTCAAATTTTGTTTTTTTATACCAATTAATAATTAGATATTATCAACAAATATACTTTCATTGATCATTTATCCCAAATAATATTACTCATTTATAGTTTTTGTACTACAAAAAATGTTTTCTGTCTTAATACAACCTTTAATATTTTCCATTTATTATTATTGATTGTTTATTTACAGTAACAATGATTTTCAATTTCCTATAAGGAGGTCGTAGATGTAGAGGAAACTGTATTACTCATTTCCAATGTTTATAAATCAAAACTTTTTTCATTGCAAGAGGATAACAAGGCATTGAATGCTCATTTAGAATAGATAACTCTACTGAAAAATTATTTATTCTTTAATGAGCGTGGTGCAAGGTAGGATTGATACATTGAATGATTTATGTTTTGTTGCTATTTTACTCCTAACATTATTTATCAAATAATTTAGTAATTGATTGTTAATCATTTAGCAGATTAACAATGATGTAGAGCTTTTTGAGAAGGCTCTTTAAATTCAGACTTTCAACTATCAAAGGAGGCAATTTTACATTTTTGGATTTATTGTTCGGCAATCTATTTGTTGCTTTATAAGAAAACCCAACTTTCATCTCTAAGGAAAGATAAGTCGAGTTATATTGCTGACATTTAAAACGAACATGATCTTCATTTATTCTTTTGAGCGGTTAAAACGGTTTCAACGCATCAGTCATTATAAACCGGGTGACATGATCTTTGTATACATCTGGAATATGCAGCAGGAATTATTACACATCCCATAAATAAAGATACTTTTTGTGCAATAACTGCAATAGATTTTCATAAAGCCTAAATTATCAATCTTTTCGGAAACAAATTGAAGCAAATTTTGAGGGTGACATTTTTAACATGGTCAGAGGTTGCATTGCAATGGCAGTCTCCTTCTTATAGATGGATTAAGTTGTCTCCAAAGCAATTAAGTGCTACAGTCAAGGTGTCAAGGTGACCCTTTATCTCTATATTTTTTTAACTTGTCACCTTTACCTTTGATGGATAAAGTAAAACATATTAAACTGTTAGGACTTGAATTTGGCGGGAAAAAAATAAAAATAATGCTCCATTCTACACTCACGACATCTATATCTTCATAGAAATTGAATCAGAAGAATACATTAAGAAAAATGTTAAATATTGTTTGCGACTCCATGAGCGATTCAGGAAGAAATATGTGCTAGAAATCAACCAAGAGAAGACAAAAATCTTTAAAATTGCTACAAAAGTGTTTTTTTTTTCGAAATCAATGGCAAGATTCCATCAAACAGTTGGGAATATCATGCACAAAATCAGGCATAGACACAACATATTTGGAGTAAGAAATGACCATTATTGAGAAACATTCGAGATTGAACAAAAATTCAAACATAAGGTATACCAAAAGGCTATGTTGGGAGAATTTCTATGTTTGCACTTCAAAGTTTATTTATTACTTGACGTGTGACTGGTAGGGAATTTCAAGAACTGGGGAAGGGTTCGAGTATACTAGAAGAATGATTTTTTCTAGAGAATTCATTCAACATTTATAAGTTCTAAGGAGTTTGGGTGGTCTTAATCTGACCTCACTAAAGAACCTTATTTCCAAAATTTTCGGAAACATGCTTGTCAAAATTTAAAAAAAAAATTCCATGGATGTTTCATTTTATAAGTACAACTGGTTTTAGGTGATTTTTGTTTGGTTCGGAAAATTTACTCTCCTCCTCTGAATTAGAGGACGTGGATATTGGATATTTTAAAAGGAAGTTATGTATGGGGAGAAGATTTGATGATAAATATCTTCCAATATTCGTAAGGGTAAAACTCCTTCTATTATCACCTGATGCTGGGAATAATGGGAGATGGCCCTAACAAATACATTACATACCAAATAGCTAAAGTACAAAATAAGCTAAAAATCCCCATTGAAAAACAAACAAAACAACTTATTCCTGAATTTCAATTCAGCATAAGCAGGATTTCTTCCTAATTTAGCTCTGAGTTATGTCCTATTTTTAAAATGCACTTTACCACCTTGGACTTTTAACATTTAATGGTCTTCAAAAAATTTGGGACATGGGATTAATATAAATTTGCAAACTAATATTAATAGCAAATTATTATTTCATGAAAGGGACTGAATGTTTTATTAAAATTCTAAATCAATTAGTAAACTAAAATAACAAGATATATTGTATGAAATTTGACAAAAAAAGTGTGTAAATTATCTTTCCAGTTGGAAATCTGAAATGTTTCTTTAATTTTACAAAGTTTTCATTATTATTATTTAATTCATGAAATTCTTTTAAATTTCACCAAGTGTGTAAGTGAAGAGGTATAGATAGGGGGGAGGGGAGGAAGCTACTGATGCCCTATTCCTATATAATCCTTCAGATGTCCTTGAAGTGTGTTCATAGACATTGGAGAGTTAAACAAAAGATTTATTGGGGTTTTTGTTAGCGCTGACCTTTGGGTATACACCCTCGTTGAAACATTTTTTTAAATTGCAGTTTAAGGTATTAAAGAATCAAAAATGAGGTGTTGATAATTAGACACACTTTACTATATAAATGTAATAGTTAAAGAGACCATTTTCTTGGTATTGTTATAATTATTTGAAGTTTGACCTGGAGCTATTCTTGATGTTTCAAAATACTACAACCGATGGAGAGACTACACTTGACATCATTTCCAGAGCAATAAAAAAGTCGACCATAATAAAGGTTAAATTAGTATCATTTGACTATCTAAAGGTTGCCTATCTTAGATATTATGCCTGTAAACGAAACTTATTATTATTTTCAAACCTCAACAGTTATCCTTTTCTAATAAAAGATAATACTATGATCTGAAACGTTTAGTATTTGGGAAGAGAAAATTCCACGTTAGTTGGCTTCCAAAATTTAATTAATTGAGGTATTTTATTATAACTTCTTATAACCAGAGACACCTTAAAAAAACTCTTTTTGGAGTTTCAGTATCTGAATTATACTTTTGATATTGTTTGGTGGCAATGTCTTTTTATTTTTTATTGATCAATGTGTTTTTTTGCATTATGGTCTTGTTATCCTTTTTTTTCATTTCTGATTATGTTTTCTAATTGTATAGACAAATTACTCGACTGTAAAATAAAGGAAAACCCAACAAGTTCTTCAAATAAATGCCATAGATGCTTCTAAACATAATGAAAACCCGTTTTTGAAATAAGACATTTGATTTTGGAATAATTATGACGTGATTTTATTGCATTCAAATCATTAAATGGAGCGTCTGAGGCTGTAAGAGCAGATATTCAAGCTTTCAAATTTATTTGCATGATAAATATACAAATATCCAGTAAACCCCGTTCTTCTTTTCAAAGTTAATTTAAACTAAGACACCAAATTAGACAAAGAGTGAGCGTGGTGTAGGGGACAAAACAATTTAATCCTCATTTTCTAATACTCCCAAGAAATATTATTGCGAGATTACTTTTAGGAAATATATCTGTATACGCATGATATATGTGATAACCACATTTATACATATTTTTATTTATTCATTATACTATATTTCAGATCAAATCTCTTCCAGCAAGTGTTAAACAAGTCACAGCTAATATCACTTTAAGAAAATCTGTAATACACTTCAAGTCTGGAGAGCCCAAATGGATATCTTTTAGTATTGAGATACCTCCTAATTCATAGTCAAATTTGATTCTTAATTTGAAGTGCTCTACATTTTGGAATGTAGCAGCTTTTCATGTCATGGATTTGAACTATTCAAAAGAGGATATAGAATATAAAACCAACAGTGTTTTATTTCCATTCGAACGCAAAAGATCAAAAGTGAATGATAGTTATCCCCTAGAAGTAATTATTTTTTGAAACTGTAAAAGCTAAATACTATTATTTTTTTAGGTTTATTTTTTTTGGATGTATTAGCTAGATTACAAAAATTCAAAAATCCAGTGCTGAAATAAAGTTTATATTAGGGTTTCCTCTTGAAAACCCCTTTACCCAAGATTTCTCAGTCTTTTACATGAACCCGTTACCTGTAAATTCGGGATCCTGTTAGATAAAAACCAATACTATGAAATGTAAGTAAATTATTGATCAATATTATATATTGCTACATATTATATATTCTAAGAAGAAAAAACAAGTTTTAATTAATAAAGTATTAAGTTTGTTTGGTAATTATACTGTAGAGGCTTAGCTCATGGTAGATAAAGAAACAGTCTGAGTATTTTACTAAATGAGATTTGATCTGTGTCGGCCTCATCCACAGATCGAATCCAATTCCCTTCCCTGGAACACTTCATACGAAATAACCGTAGTCCTTTTCAATATTACTTTCATGATCCTCCAAAGTGCTTCATGTCTGACTATTTATAAATAGTCGAGTTTCCTTTCCTCCTACGTTAGTAATATATTCTTTGTTTTGCAAGGTTATTTCGCTATTATTAACAAGTTGCAACTATTAAATTTCATCTATCCTCTCTAGCTCTCTCCAATTTACAAGTAAAAAGTGAAAGTATGACCAGTTGGCAAAATTATACACGTTTATCCAACAAAGAACTTATAAGTGCTTGTCAACTACGTGCTTAAAGTCTATACTCCAGTGAAGTTCCTAATCAAGCAAAAAACCTCTTTTTAGAATGCCCTAAGCATTTTTTTATCTGATTGTGTTCTATAGATTTGTACCAGAAAATTGTAGCTCCGTCTTTACCATGCTATTTCAAAAAAATCATTTTTTTTTGTGCACTCAAAAACCTACTTGTCAATATGTTGTTTGGTTACCAGGGCCACATTCAGGAGTTGGCATAGCAAAGAATAATAAAAGCTTAGGGAACTGAAATTAGCACTTAATTCAGAATATTTAAACTGCAACTTCACACTTGACTATGATTGTAAAAAAAATGACACGTGAACAGCTGTTATTCTTATTTAAGAGACATACATAACCATATTTTCGACTTGTTCAGCCATATAAATGATATTATCATTTTACCCGGGAATTCGTAGGGAAACTTGTGAAAGGGAAGAGCTTGTGAAACAACTATTGGAAGAAAGTAAAGGCCCGGAAACCAGTATAGACCTGGAAACAGGGACTGATAATGAAAGACTTATGGAAATTTTTAGTGGTATCACAGAGTCCCAACAAGAGCTTTTAACAAAGACGAAAGGCACTCAGATTCACGTTTACAAATTCAAAAAGGAATTCAGTGTGAGGAAGCAAATGGGCCTTTGTTTTGGGATTGTAAATCCAAAAAATTGTGAAAATAACTTTCTTTTGACGATAAGGGAATTGTGTCGGTAAGAAACCAAGTGCAAGTTACTATAACTCAAAGAAGTTTAGAAAAAATTTAATGAGAACCCCCCTAGAAAAGAGCCACTCCAAAATTCAACCAAGAATAATTATAGATATCCAAAGAATTTCAATTGACGATAATCTAAAGAGGATGTAAGCGCTGTTCTCCTCTTACGAAGTATAAGTTCTCCAGCCTCCAGGTAACTTTTTCCATTGACCAGTCGTTAGACTTAATAAATTTTTCTACAAGATTTTAAATGTGAACCTGGCTTCCTTGAAGATGGCATCAAAATTATCTCTGATAAAATGAGTATTTCAGAAGAATATCAAGAGCGTATGGCAGTTTTTTGTTTCAATAAGATGGAAGTGAGAAGGACGATAAGAATTTTATCAAAACTAAAGCTAATATTTGAGCCTTGGAAAAAAATGCAAGAGCTCTTGGTATGACTTGTTCTCTAATGAAGGCATTATTACGATCCCCTTGTGTGAGCTTTTGAATTTTGTCATTGTTTGGAAAAACATTTGAAAGCTATGCATTGTAACCATGGAAACGCATGATGTTAAAAGGTCATAAAGCTCTTTGGATCTCTATCCTCTTGAGTGGAGGTTGAGCAAATGAAGACATGTTCTTCATGTTAGACTCAAATATAATTCAAATTGTTTCTTTCCGCCCTTCCTCTGCTCCACTTTCAGAGTGAAGGAAGTGAGCTCCATAATTAATTATATGTGAGACTAGTTTATTTTTGAAGTTTGTTTTCCTTGGCCCTCTTATTCAGGGATTTTGATTTGGAGAGTGAGACAACTTTTTAATAGCGACAAAAGAAAAAAATAAAGTTATATAAGATTTCCCATTTTTATTCCAAAAACCTATTAATTTGTGTATCATTCAGATGCTAAAAAATTTGTTTACCATTCAGACTTGTGAAGTCGCCAATCTTTTCCTTGCAGTTGTGACTACCCCTCGCACACTTAAAGGCCACTCTGAAATATAATAAACAAAAATCCAAATTTAACCTCAATTTTTACTATATTTACCCTTCCCCGTCATATCCTCTATGGGGTTATGAATGCTCCGACAAGATGTCGGCGCAATCACCACTTTTTAGATGCTGAATATGAATTACTTCGGTGTTGGAGGTGGGAAGGGAAATAATCATAGTTGCAACCATTACAAGTTGCAGTAAATGCAGAATAAACTCCGAATAATTAAAAAGCATAATCTCTGGCTGGAATACGATAGCTTCAATCAAGGCTTTACTCCTATTTAATGAATTGGGATTAGGAGCTGGATTAATATGATGAACTTCACTACTATAACTTTAATAAAGAACGTTTATCAGTTGTGTATTTTTGTGATTACTTTAAGGCAGGTCTCCGTAATTTTTCTACCACGGTAGAACTGCTTAGTTCTTAATATGCAAGTATACAATGATTCATTAGAAGATCTAGATCAATTTATGTGTCGAACAAACAGACAGAAATTTACAAGATTGGAAGTCATAATACCAAAACATAATGTTAAAGGAAATCCTTTCATTAAAAGAAATTAAATACACCGAGTGAGGCATAAAGAGGAGAAATTCCTTGAACAGTACATGACGCTTAAGAGAGGATCTGAAGATGTGGGGATTGAATATCTGCTTCTTTTACCGCCTGGAACTCAATTCAAAGGGAGAATACATTGATTAAAACATGTTCTTTGTTTTTAAATTACTAACAAATAAACTTGTTTCCAAATTCACCTAGAATCCGGTCATTGACTTCAATAGTTTTTCCTTTAAATGAGTGAATGTTAACGGTAGCCCTGCAACTTTACAACAAATCCTCAGCGTGGTCTGTCACATACTACTTACATATGTATACTTAAAATATGTATTATCTCTTATAAAATATCAAGATTATCAAACCTACTTTTGAATATAAAAAACATAGATTCAGGTAGCAACTACGAAAAGTTCATTTTAAAATTAATTTCATTATTGAATATTAGTATAAGTTAGTGCAAGTGAAAAAAAAAAAAAACATTTTTCACTACTCCATCTTCGATTTTTAAGGAATAATATATGAAATTTTTGATTAAGAAATTATCTTTTTTTGAAAAGAAACGGACTTTTTGATTTTTTTGTAATAGATATGGATAAAAAAATAAATTAAAACAAAATATTTTATTCAAAAAAGATAAATTTTCTGTGAATAACTATTAATTTTTGATTATAAAAAAAATAATTTAATTTTCTGTGCATAGCTACATATTTTAAATTTTCTTTTTTCAAAAAAATGAATAACATTCTTTTTTGTGATTAGCTATGGGTTTTGTAATAATTTTTTCAAAATATTTAAATTAGACGTTCTTTTAAAAAAATTAAAATTCATACTTTTAGCTATCCAATGTAACACTTTTAAACTTTTTGAATATATTGATCCTAAAGCTAGGACCCTCTGAAGAAAAGCAACTATTTTCCACTTTAAACCAAGATAACTTGAGTTATAAGTTTGATGTAGACATTTTGAAAATGGGTTTATTATTATTTAACATTCGGCTTGAAAACATAATAACATAATTTATCCCTATCTGAACACCGAGGTCTTAAAACAGTTTGAACCTTTAAAATAGGCCCAAAAAATTTTATTTTTTTAATTTAAATTTTTAAGATATTGTTCACAGTTCTTTTAAAAATCCATGTAATAAAATATTTATTAGAAACATTGGAGTTTATGTTATTTTCTTTGTCTAAGAGTAATATTTTCGTTTAAAGTTAGTAGTTTTCGAAAATAACAAAAATTAATTAAGTATCCAACCATAATTTTTAGGTACTTAAAGGTCGTTAGGTGTAACAAAAACTGACTCAATTTAATTTCCTGTTCTTTTTCTGGTAGTATTTGTATGACTTCACAACCTGTGAATCGTGATGTTATGACAATAGTATTTTGAAATGATCCATTCCATCAACAAGACATGTTTTAATTGTATAAAAATCCAAGATACAATATATTATAATATTCAATTATTAAAATAAACAGCTAATTTTCCGAATAACTTGACAGATTTATGATATCTCTCTTCCTACAATAAGAATACAGTCCTTTCCTTTGAAATGTAACTTTTTTTTAAAAGTTATAAATATAATGATAATGATAATTACCCATATAAAAAATAATATAAAACACAAAATTATTATTCACATATTCGATACACTACTCTAACAAAAAAAAAATTTACTATGTTAATAATTATTCAATATGCTGTTGCTAGCACACAATTTCATGATATGATAACTCTATTACATAAAATGCTTCTAGATTTTTACTTTCTATAAATATTTGCCTCCCTTAGGTCTTACACTAAGCTTATTACATGAAGTTTATAAGATCTAAATCAAAGCTGGCTAAAAAAAACATCAAGTTTCTTTGCCCTTCACTACCGAAGAAAAGATTATTCAAAGTTGTTGGAGAATGAAGGTGTAACTCAAGTCTCCACACAAACTACACAATAAATCTTTTTGCTGTACTCAAATCTCTATAGATGTAGTCATTGTAAAAAGCAGGGTACCTGCTCCTTTTGTTTGAAACAGAGCAAGTGCGGAGAAGAGCTTTATCTGGAAGATTACAATGACGTTGGCATAGATCAGCAGATAAAAATTGATTATAGCGAACTTGATTCCCCCATTTCATCTAAAGAAATCCAAGAATATATAATGAATCAATTTTAATTCCCAGGGTTATAGGGTATGGTTTTTGAATTTTATTAGATTTTGTTGGAAAAGCTAATCACATCTTTGAAGTTCTTAACCAGAGATTTGGACGTTATGTTTAAATACTTATAAGTGAAGGAGTTTTTACTCTGATCCCCCGATCAAACACAAACTGAACATATCAAAGTATAGACTTTTAATGCTTCTTAATACTTCGTAACAAATTCTAACAAGAATTATCAACAATTGAATAGTTCAGGAACTTCCCTACATTATACCGGATTTGCAAAATGGCTTTATTAAAGGAAGACGAGCGGAAGACATACCAAGATCGATCTAAGACGCTATTGATATGATAAGAGGATTGGGAGAAACTTTTCAGAGATACTGACGGAATTTCACAAGGTCAAATTATAGATATCAAAACGTTAAATATTCAAGAGATTATTTCATTTTTGGTGATTAACCCTCTAGATAAAACCAAAAACGAAACTAGGAAAAAATATGAGAAAACTTCTTAATATATGTATGTGGATAAATCGATAGTCATGTATTATGAATCTTCTAGAATGAAAGAATACCCCCAGGCAAAGCCAACACAAATTAGTTTTTATCTACATCTATCAGGGAGCTTTTTCATTACATACTTTATGTGGAGCCAAACTGCAATTGAATACTTATGGTTTTGGACAGGCCGGATGTTTTATATGTTCTAATTGAAAAAGTAAAAGTATCTTAAAGTAGTATAGAGGTCATGTAATGTTTTTTTTCAAGTTTAGACATCATGCACAACTTGAAAGATAAAAAAAGTTGTAGTTCTAGGTACATTGAGATTCAATAGACTCCAATCAATTTCCCTACTATCAAAAAAGGAATCTTTAATTTAGTTAAAAGATGAAAAATTAACTGTACTAATATTGATGATAATAAAGCATTAATTTTTTGGAAGGACAGCAGACTAGTTTATGTTGCACGTAATTTAATTTAAAAAAGAGTGTAGTGAACCAATAACGTATTATGTGGACGTTGGCAGGCCCTGGATGTAGCAAAGGACTACTCACTTATCTGTAAGTCCAAAGAGACCCAGGCTTGGCTTAAAGAGGTTTTACAACATTTTACCCTTATCTCAGTGACACCATTTGAACTCACTCGGCACTTTGGTTGGTCAGACGTCGAGAACATCACCAACATGAACTCCCACAACTACCAAGCCAGCCTGAGTGCCCACGTATGGTATTTGCCGAGTTTCCACCGGCACTTTTGGAAAAAGCATGAAACTAATTCCAAAACAGTCTCAGGCGGTGAAATAGGCTGAAGCAGAAACATTAAATAGATGTCAGCTCGCCTAAAGTAATTGATATTTAGAATAAAATTTCAAAAAAATAAAGCTGTATTGTTGTTCTCTTAAGGGTAGCAATTTTATCATTTCACACTGGACATATATTGGAAATGAGTTGTAACTCTGTTTCCCACCAATATTTATTATTAAAGAGATGTGAACAAATATCAATCTTAATATTGTGTATTGTTTTATTACTTGAATCTCAGGCTATTTTAGATATCTAAAAATTATAGCACGCGTTATTTTTTTAAAATACATGTAGAAAGATATTATTTTTTTTTTTTTTTTCAGTTTAAGTAAGTAGACTCGTCTATTGATGATAGATAAATCGAATCTTAGGCTAAGTTATGAAGATTATTACTCTATGCATCTTGCTATAATCATTAATTTCCGCTAATGGCAAAGGTTTGTTCATTTAGATTTAATTAACTTTTATCACAAATATATCTATGAATATTATTAGAATGTACAACTCCGTATGGAGATTGTTTATTTCCATTCAAATACCATGGGACTTATAAAATTTGCACTTTAGTGAATACAAAAGTATATCCTAGGCTTTGGTGCTATTTAATAAATGCTGAGTGGGGCTATTGCTCAAATGGCTGTTTTGGTAAGTGTCATAAATTCATTGCAATAGTATGAAAACAGATTAAATACATTTCATCAAGAGTGTGGAGTATGCAACGATTTAGGACACTCATGTAAACAGCTAGCAGAGGGTACAGAGAGATATTTTGATAATGCACTGTTCCCTTGGCATGTTCGTATAATAAACAGACAAAACAAAGAAATACTGTGTAATGGAGTTATCCTAACCAATGATCGTGTGCTAACTACAGCTAATTGTAAAGGATGTTATCACAGATATTTTAACAGAACCGACCTCCAATGTTGATACACGATATTGTTCAAATAATATGGGCGATTATTACATAAATATAAAATTTTCCTCTTCATATTAGGTAAATGCTGGATTCATACTTTTAGGGCAATGGTTATCAAGACGGAATTGTTAAGAGTTTTGTTGCACATGAGGGTTACAACATGAAAACAGGTGAAAACAACATTGCAATAATCGGCCTATATAACAGATTAGTATGGAATAATAAAGTCCTTCCCAATTGCTTATCCAATGATTATTTTCCGATTCAAAACCGACAATCAGCAACTTGTAAGTGTACTAAGAGTTATTTGAATAAATATGAAGTAGGAGCCATACTTAGTAATATTATATTTTTTTAGTTTCTGGAACTCATATTTAAAAACTTGGAGTGTATTACGATATGTCTACTTTTCCATAGTTAAAAATAGCCAGAAAATATCGACAAAGATTGCTAAAAAAAGGATCATATCTGCAGAACAAGAAATTCAGTAAGTGAAAGTGTTAATGAAGGAGGACCATTGACCATATGTCAGGATTCGAAAAGATGTGTTCTGGCTAGCATTTTATCACACGTAAAAAATAATCAAAATATTCTTGTTTTTACAAATATTTCATTGCATATACAATGGATCTATAATCATATTTAAATTATATTTGTCAGATTGATAATAAAATTTTTGAAGTATATTTGTCCATGCATATAAATTTAAGATATTTCATTAATCAAAAAAACAATATTTGATCAAGAAACATTAATGAAATATACGGAAAGAAACAATATATATATATAGACGACAAATGATAGTTTGTCATTTAAAAATTGATAGGATATAGGAATTGTAGGACAGAAGTTTGAACAAATGTTTAGTTTGAAAGTCTACAAATTCACAAAAATATTTTTTGGAGAAGCAGGTCTTCGGGGTTCCAAGACTAATCCCCAAATAAACAAATAGACAATTCCTTGAATGATAGTCTTGCCAAAAAAAAACTAACTCATATACTAATGTATGCAATGCCATATTTTAATTTAATGAAAAATAATAATTAAAAGAAAAAAATTCAAAGTTCATATGTGTTATAGATAAATAAATGAGTTGTCTTTTGCAGAAAAATATTTAAATTGGTTTGCATGTCCAAAATCACAAAAATTATCTACTTTCCTTACTCAGGAATAAAAGGGACTATTCTAAGCTAATCAGGAAAGGAATTAATTCTAAATCAATACTCAAATTTGGTAAATTTTCTGAGTGTCATTTTTTTTGGACTTAATTATTTTTCTTGTTAAATATTTTTCTTTTCATTTTTTGGGGCTTAAAATTATATGAAGCTGATTATGTCAAGTCAATATACTTTTACTAATCAATGTCTTCTATTTCACCATTGAGTAATGAAGCCTATGTTGTTGGATATTTTGCTGCCCAGGAGAAGGAAGATCAAAAGTACAAATTTCAAATTTAGCCGAAAATAATTATTTTGCGCATAAATGCTTATTTTTTTAATTACTTTCAAAGCAATAAGATGAAAATTGCAAATTTCCTTATCATTAAAGTCTTTTAAACACTTATTATGTTCTGTATTAAGTTCATGTAAAAAGTCAAAGGTCATAAAATAGTTTTTTTTAAAGCTAGTGTGTAAGGGTGGCAATTTTTAAGGTGACGTGTTAATTTAATCTTTTGCTGTATTTCAATGAAAAGTAATGTTTGTTATGTTTCAGACTTCAATATGCGTTTTTTGACCTCTATAGACATTTGAAAATAGCCTTATTTTACTGACATTCTCTATTTGTAAAGGAAAAAATGTGGTGTTTTTTTTTTTTTGGGGGGAGGATTACATTGTTTTTATATTTTACATTGCTGAAAAGATTCTCTTGCATCCGAATAATTGGCTAAAATAGTTATATGCATAAAAGACAGTTAGCAATGAAATAGTTTATTAGAGTAAGATACGAAGCAAAGTTGACTTAACGAGAAAAGGACTACAGAACTTGAATTAATGAGCATTCCTTTCAGGATGATAACTCTATTGATTCCTAAATGGATCCTTCTGTAGATATTTCTGTCCTTTTATGGAACTCGATAGTTCTTATAAGTTGAAGTATACAATGGTTCCGTTAAAGGTCTGGAGGATTTTAAATATCCAAATAACCAAATCTAAATAATGCTTTCTCGACAGATTACATTCTGAGCTCGTTAATATGACGATCTTGTTGAAAGGAGTTGTATGATAATGAAATGCAATAACCTGGGAAGGAAGCATCTGTAAAAACTTCCGACGTTGGATTACATTTCTTCTTACTGGTGTCTTAGTTTTTCTTAGTTCTTCCCACCATAATATATTTTTCTCGCTCTCAGAGGAGATTTGAATTTCTGGATGGAAATGTTTATTGAAATTTTCCTATTATTAATTTAACTGAAGGTTTCTCTGAATGTGTGGAAGTGCTCCAAAGCTTGGTGTAACATTAATGGGAATCATAATTACATAATATTGGAGCATACACCATTATGAAGTATATTCCTTATTTTATTGGCAAAGTGTCTTAAAACCCTTTCAACCCCCAAGGGTCAGGTAAAGGTTTGACGGGAATATAAGGAAGGCTTAAGTATTAATCAAGAACATTTTAATATTTCTAAAAGTGAAATAAGTTTCAAACTGTGAGATTAGAGATACACCAATTTACATATCATACTCTCTGCCGATCCAAATTATGACAATAGAACCATAGCCAGCATCCTCGAATTGTAATTTTTTTTGGGTAAACGCTTGAAAGAACAGCTCTGGGTGATAAAAATAAAATTTCTGGGCACAGTTATGGTCTTTACTGTGTTTCTAAGGGAAGGCTGCATCATCCCACCTCACATTATCGAAGACGAATTAAGAGTCAACACCAAAGTGTACTCGGACGTGCTTAAGAGTGTGGTGATCCCATGGCGTAATCAGGTGGACGCTGGCAGACTATGAATGTAGCAGAAGGAATATGCATCAAGTCATAACTCCAAAAAAGACCAAGGCTTGGATTCAAAAGGAGTTTTAAAACTTTTTAATCTTCTCTCATTTCCCCCATCTGGACACTTTGATTGGTCATACATCGAGAACATCACCAACATGACCTCCCTCAACAACCAAGCCAGACTGAGTGCCCTCATATACCAAGCATGCGGTGAGCTTCCACCGGCACTTTGGGAAAAAACAAGCTACTGGTTCTGAAACAATATCGAAGCGGTAAATGAGGCAGAAAGTGGAAACATTGAGTTGATTTCAGCTCTACTACATCATCAAGTTTTAAGTTTTGATTTCGTGAATAAGAGATTAAAAATAAAGGTGTAGTGTTGTTTCTTTAGGTCGACTATTTTATCATTTCACGCTGTACCTATATTAGAAATGAGTTTTAACTCTGTTTTCCACCAATACTTATTGTAGAACAGATGTGAAGAAATATCGATTTTAATATTGTGTAACAACTCATTGTACATGCTTACACTGTGATTGAAGAAAACAAAGATTTTAAAATTTATGAAATGTAAAAAGATAAAAAATATTATTGAACAAAATTTTCATGTAAACATGGTTTTAGAATCTGCTGTAGTAGCACAAATACCCTGTTAAGCGGCTGTGTAATTTGTTTTATATTTGTACAATTTTATTTTAGATAGAATTCTCTTCACTACGAGCAATTGCTTAGCGCGGCAATAGCTCTTCCTCTTTTCCTCCAGATGCTGCATTGGTACCGGCCTTAAGTTCTGTTCTGATATCCCCTCTAACACAATGACTACATTTTCTGTTTTGTTTTGTTTTCTGTCCAGTTTTGTGTAAATACAGACAAAGGAAAAGAGGAACAAAAATGCCAATAATTTACTTATACATTTATAAATATGGATTTTGATTGTATTATAACTTAAATTATTATTTAGATTGTAATAATAAAAAGAAGCGACATAAAGAATGAGTGTAAATACATTTAATCATCGTTGTAAATGTTGTTATCATCGAACTCGTAGATCAACGTTTTGATGTCATGAATAGTTTTTGGCTTATATCAAATAAAACATTTAGATGAGGTTATGGAGTTAATTTGTAGGGTAAAAAGTGAATTCTTCTTTGAAGGATACTTTTGGTAGAAAAAATTAAACAAATTCAAATGAATCCCATTAATGAAATAATTCAATCCATGCCTTCAATCTTAAAACATGACCGAAAAGGCATAGTTTTTTCAAAGAAATTGATTATAGTATATTATGTAGAATTAAAAAACAAAACTCAGCTCTTCTATATTGATGACGTTTGGCCTAAATTAGGATTGCCTTAAAAACTTGGTTTACAAAATAAGATTTATTTGATTTACTAACTCTTATCTATATGTCGTAGAATCAATGGATCGATTTTGCATTATTGTACTAGTGGCTCTGAAAAAATTATAGTCAAAAACGTCTTTGTAATCCAGGGCAGGAAAATGTCTAAAAATATAGGCTTCATGACTCAATGGAAAAATAGAAGACATGGATTACTTCACAACATCAACTTTATTTAATTTGAAGTTTTAAAAACTGACACTTAAAATATTTCACAAAAAAATAATTATTTTGCTTGAAATAATTTAAGGCCCAAAAACTTATTTTGAATATTGTGTAAGAAGATCTAATCAAATCGTGGTTCTTTTTGCAAGTTTGATTAAGTTGACAGTGGCAATACCACATAAAATTCGTTTAAAATACTTTATGTTAGAGTCCACACAAAAAGGATTTTGTATTTTAATTTTTATTAGGCTGAGAAATATCAGTAGTCAGTAAAATTTTGAAGATTTTGTTTTAGAATTCAATCAAAATGGTGTCCTGGGAGCGATGTAATAAGCTTCTTAGGTCAAGTAAGAAATTGAAATTTTTCCAAATGTTACTGTATCCCTCAAGGTAGTTTAGACAAAAAATCCATAAGATTAAGATTGGGACTGCTAGTAGGCCCCTGGTTCTTCTGGTTCTTGGATCACAAGGGTATAGCAGTTGTCTTTCCGGCACGCAAGATAGCTGTTGGATGCATGAACTAGTACTTCTGTCAAGCCCAGGGGGAACTATGTCATAGTGAAACTATGTGATATAGTGATACAGAGGATCAAAATCTGTTACATAACCTGTGAGTAAATATTAGTGTATATATAATGATAGCGTATCTAGGTCCCTGAACTGAATCTCCAGTAGCTCAGAGTAAAGTTTCTCCAAAGAAGGAAAAAAAGGACAATATGATTTACTTATCTTTAAACCACCATTAATAATTGTATGTGATCCCTGTTCTTCTTTGGTTTTGAATTGAATACATTCAGTCAATCCATAGTTTTTTGGGATTTCAAATATTATTCTTAAATAAAAGAGTTGCTTAAAATACCATATGAGTTTTATATAAAATATGATAAAAAATTATGTTGTAGTTTTAACAATGTCTGGGTACTCCCACCTATACTCAAATAAAAGTACTATGAAATAACCCCAAGTATATTAGTAATACTACTTTATTCTTGTTGTCTACTATAGATTTTATTTGGAACATTTAATTTTTAAACGTCACTTAGACTTATTTTAATATACAATATTATATTTAATATTTTCTTCTCTGTTTCAGTTCATAATGTGTCCTACAAAAAAATGGGGCCTCGTGAAGTATGCTGCAAATTTCATTATTTTTATTGTTTCATACTCTCTTTCATACAAAAAGAAACAAAACTAAAAGTCCAAAATCAAGTGGTTATTAGCCAAATAATTCAATCACACCAAATGCTATTTATCCCGATTCCAGAAACAATCTCCCATGGAAACTCACCTACATTATTAAACAAATCTCAAATAAAAATACAAAAATAAAGTAAGTCAATTTTTTTTGTATATCTATTTTCTATTGTCTTTGTATTTTCTGTATATTTTCTAAATTAAGAGCAAATATAAACATAACAGAATAAAAAAAAATCGATTTTAATTTAAATAAATAGTTTAAATGCAACAATATGAGTAATAGCTCGTATATAATCAAATTTTTCACAATTCTCATAATCATATAAAATAGTCACAATATGTTGGTTATAATCACAATTTCGTGATTAGACGGAGGATGACCTGTTACCTGTTGAATGATCTCTATGGTCATTAGACTTTCTTCTTTATTTAAAATTTCGCAAAACCTTCAGAGAACAAGATTGCAAGAAACAACTTGCGAGGATAACCGGCTGCGCCATCGTTATAATTATATGTATATTAATAACCTATATTATACGTGCATGCCAAGGAAATACATAACTATCATAGAAACCCTCTGAGATCGCTCTTTGCTGTTTATATGAGTTTCCTAAATCGTTGGATACTCTACAGTCTTGATGAAATATATATAGTCTGTTTTTATAATGTTGCAATGAATTTAGGACACTTACCAAACTGTCATCTGAGCAATAGCCCCACTTTGGACTTATGAATTGATTGTATCTACGTTTTAAATAGCACCAAGGCCTAGGATAGTTATTTTTATCCTCTAAAGTGCAAATTTTATGAGTCCCATGGTACGTGAACAGAAATAAACAATCTCCAGACGGAGTGGTACATTCTAATAATATTCATATATTCAATATATTTGTGATAAAAATAAATGAAATCTAAATGGACAACCCTTTACCATTAGTGGAAATTAATTACTTTAGCAAGATGCATATAGTGATAATCTTCATGCCTTAGCCTTCGATACAATATTTTTATTTATTTTTTAATTATTTAACGCGTCTCCTGATTTCAACTGAAAAAAAATAAAATGATAGGTTTTCTATATGTATTTGAAATATAGTATAACAAGTGCTACAATACTTTACTAACCTAAAATGGCCTGAGACTCATGTCATAATACAATATGAACACACAATATTAGAATCGATATTTGTTCACATCTGCTCTACAATAAATATTGGTGGAAAACAGAGTTCCAACTCATTTCTAATACAGGGACAGTACGAAATGATAAATGGTCGCCCTAAAGGAAACAACACTACAGCTCTATTTTTAAACTTTTATTCAAAAAGTCCATTAATGCAATTTGAATATGTATAAGAGCTGATATTTATTTCAGGTTTCTGCTTTCCGCCTCATTCACTGCTTCGATACTGCTTCAGAACCGGTAGTATGCTTTTTCCAAAAGTGCTAGAGGGATCTCCGCGAATACTTAGTAAATGGGGGCGCTCAGTCCGGCTTGTTTGTTATGGGAGATAATGTTTGTGATGTTATCGATGTATTACCAACCAAAGTGTCCAGTGAGTTCAGATGGGGATACCGAGAGAAGATTCAGGAGTTGTATAAATTCCTTTTGAAGACAAGCCTGTGTCTCTTTGGACTTATGGTTTGGTGCATAGTCCATCTGCTACATCGGGGGTATTCTAGTTTCCATCTAACTACGCCATGGGATAACCACACTCTTAAGCACGTCAGGTACACTTTGATGTTGACTCTTAAGCTGTATTCGAAGATGTGAGGGGGATGATGTTACATTCACTTAAAACCATAGTAAAGACCGTAACGGTGGCTAGAGATTTTATTTTCATCACCCTCAGCTGTTCCCTCAAGCGTTTAATCGTCCAAATTCACAATTCGAGGTTGCTGGCAATGGTTCTATTGTCATAAATTGAATAGGCAGAAAGCATGGTATGTAAATTGCTGTATATCAGATCTCACGCGTTGAACCTTATTTCACTTTTAACAAAGATACAAGACTCTTATTTAATACTAAAGCCTCCTTTATATTCATTTCAAAGCTTAACCTGACTATTTCCTGAGGGTCTTAAATGACAAGATATTGTTAAACTTTTTTTTTACGCAAAAATAAATGGCTTTACTGTACAATTTACAAGTTTATGTTCCCCCTTTTAGGATTTACAGTCTTCTAAAGTTTTGACCTCAAACAACTTACATATTTTTGATATTTTTGAAGATATCGATCTTCTTTCAAAATCCCTTACTGCATAATATTTTGTTGTGTTTTATTTTATAACGCAATTATTTAGGTCACAAAGGTCGTAAGGTCACGAAGTCAATATTTTCGTATTCTTTTATTCCAATTTAACTTTATTATGATAAATATAATAAATAATTCTATATGATATACATTCATAAATATAATAAACAAGGTTTTAATGCTAAGTATTTTTCAAAATACTTAGCATTAAAACCTATGTAACACTTTTTACAGCGTGATATCCATTGTGACATATAAATGCACAAAAATTGTCCATTTGTATGTCAATTCATCAATTCATTAGTATTTTATTGTCTATGTGTACACAATTATCATATATATCAAATCATTGCAATTCATCATGATAAAGTTGACAAGCTCTGATATATTTCATTTCCAAGGAGTTTATTTGTTTTATTCTTTATGCAAAATGTAAAATTCTAGTTTTATCTGATTACTTTATATATAAAATGGCCTTGACGAAACTTCCAATTCTTATTTAAGATCCTTCACAATTTAATGTTTAAGTCTAAAGTATGCCTAAATTAATTAATTTCTGAAAATTTTTTCGATATATTGAATGTCATGTATTTACCAAGTTTCTTTGATTTTAATTTATTTTTTCATTATATTTATATTTGAATTTTATCTGGAAGAGTAAAATAATGTTAGCTGTAATTTGTATGTAATAATACCTATTCATATCTTCATGCTCGAAATTAAGGATCCAGCTACGACAATTTAAATAAGTAATCACATTTCACATTTTTTCGTCAACATTCATCATAAAATATGGCATGTATACAGTAGACTTAGTTAATGACCACTATTTGGATTTATAAGCACTATTTTAAATTACTTCCATTCACAATATTTCTAAAATGGGATAAAGTTTTTTAAAAACTAAAGTATTTAATTTAACATTTATAGAACAGTAACGTAATTGATCTCTATTTTCAATTAACGAAAAATACTTATTTAATAAATTAAGAAATATGCTCAAGATATGATCTACATCAATTTTACAAATTTGAACATTTACTTTCAGCTTTTGATTTAAGTTTTTTGTTTATCGAGGCAAACAAATATATTGAATATTACTTGAATAAAGAATAAATTGTACGATGATCATTACTGTTACATCTATTGATAAAGTCGTTACTTAGATAAAATTACTTTACTTTTTAATTACTTAAATTGAAACAAAGAAGTAAAGCAATTCATTGTAGAGATATTGAGCTTAATATGTTACTAGGGGGCTTATCAAAAAAATGATATCTATTTTTAGCCCAATTTTTCTTATAAATAGGAGCCTCAGGAGTATTTTGCTATAAAATCAAATAAAAAAAAACCCTGTCTACCCCCAAATTACTTTTTTACCCCTTAAAACCCCTTATTTTTAATTTGCATATCTTGAAAACAATAACGAAATTTGTACTAAAAGGCATAGGATTACAAAGATACAAATTGATGAGATATATTTTTATGTTGAAAGGTCAAAAAGGTAATTTTTCCCCATTTTATATTTTTCAGTGGGTTTTTATTAAATTTATACTTAAATATGTTTGATACATATTTGGATATTTATCAACTGACAATGACTTTAGTTTTCTTTTAATTTGAATAAAGATGATGTTCTTGGCATGAAAGACTGGTGGCCTAATTGTATCGAATTTCTATATAGAACCGTTTGATTTTGGCGTTTTTCGGATATTTTAAAATTTGTGAATTCATTTATTTCATTTGGTTTTGTAAAGGGACTACCTTTAGACTTAAGTCAATGTAAGTCAGCATTTCATTTTCTACTAAAATTCTTATTTTGAGCCTCTTTAACACTAAGTCCCATTTCTTCAAAAAAAAAAAAAAATAATAATAATTGATCCTTTCCATCTCTTCTAGATTGGTACATGCTGGTCTTATTGAAGCACGAGACAAAAGAATGTAATCATTTGATCAACGGGGTGGAATTATATAAGATCAATTGACTTTGTCTTGGCGATGCTGTTACTAGCAGAAGCCAAATTGTATGTCCCTGGAAAACATCCCTCATATTGAATTGAGACTATTAAAATCTCAAAATCCAAAGACATTTTACTCTCTGTCGGTGGAATCCCTGAACTAATTTTGGAAGAGCAATAACAATTACTTTTTCAATTATATCGGAATGTTTATTTAGAACATTACTAATTGCAGAAATAATTTTGACCTGATATTTACAAGATTGAAATAACTTCATGCTTGTGAATTTAAACGCTGGCCTGGAAATATTTACACGATCTTTCGGATTGTTTTTCTTAAGATCATGATAGAGTCTT
>NW_027293848.1:0-463 GCF_016086655.4 Lepeophtheirus salmonis | reverse complement strand
TAGCAAAATACATAATTTAAATACATTATAAATATTTTTATATGTCATCCCCTATTCTTTCAAGAAACTTGTTTTAGTGATTTTCCCAGTTGCTCTGTATATATATCCTGATGTTTTTGATCTCGGAAGATTTTCTTAGTCCCTGAGCTAAGGTATAAAAAATAAATTATTTAAAAAACCTTGTAATAACTTGAGATAGTCTATATAGGCAATTAAATATCTTGTAACTTCATAATAGCTATAAAGAGAAAACTTAGAAGTAACAAAACATTATCAAATTCAAACCAGCTAACGCATACCATTTTGTATTGATATTTAAGAATTCTACGCAATTATGGGGTTGTTTAGTTTTAGTTTAGATTGGAAAAAGTCGATTTTTTATTAAAATACTTAATTTGTAATCAATTTTTCATTCAGAATGACAAGTAGTACCTTAGTATTTTTTTTTTTATATTCAGTTTGA
>NW_027293847.1:0-1175 GCF_016086655.4 Lepeophtheirus salmonis | reverse complement strand
ATTCATCCGTTTAGTGTAGTAACGCATGAGTTAGTAATATAGTACTGCAATAAAATAATTTATCTAGTAACTAAGAGTACAATAATATTACTTTACTGAAGAAGTCATTAGTAACATAAAAAAGTTAATTTTAATTGAGTAATAACTTACAGTGAGTCTCTCATGACCTAAGTTATTAATAAAATGCCGTAGTCCGATCAGAAAAAGGGCAACAAAAAAGTCAAATACTTTGACACTATATTATTTTTAGGGGGTAATAACTTAATGTCTCAACACTGAAGACTTTCACATTGTAACTAAAACAACTTGCAAGTTGAAAATGCAAGAACCTCCTGCTATGTATTTATTCAAATACTTAATTATAAACTGTCTACAAATCAGATAATAAATATTTTGGAAGTATTACGACTATAAATTCAACGATGCAAAGTTAGAAACTGCTGTTTTATATTTACATCCTTCATTATTGTTAATGAGTAAAAAACTATATTTTATAGCTTTATTAAGAGGATCCAGGACCAGAAATAATCAATGGTGATACAGAAAATGTTTTAGAAGGGTATGACGGCGTACTAATCTACAAATATTAACCCTAAAAACCTCGCCATCAAGCATCTTAAAAAAAGATCAAATACTAAAGTGATAGAAACTAAAGTAACATTGTTAGTAGACTTTCTTATTAATATAAAGGGACAACAAATCAGCGGGGCATAATTCAGTTGACGTAATCTTTTGCGACACTAGTGCAATCAAGCAGTATATACTTATCTTGATTTATATAAATCCAACTCCTATGAAGTACCCTTTTCGAGTTCATACTACCTTGAGTATTATTAGCTTTAAACCCTACAAAAGTCAACTCAGGAATAGTAGACATTAACTAAGTCTACTGTATTAATGTCATATTATATTAAAAGCGTAGCTATACATAAACAAACAGTTTAAAAGAAAATATAGTGCATCTTTGTTTATTTCAAAATGATCATCGTTTTGCATTAATTGAATGAGCTGAATCTACGTATTAAGAACTCAAAAAGGGAATAACATAGGATTTGGCCTTTACTACTTATTTACATAATGAAAGGGCGTCAATTTATTTTATATAATTCACATAGATAATAATATGATATATGGTAGCTAGCTTTCTGTATTTTTCATGTAGCCAACTCTTTATT
>NW_027293846.1:0-3830 GCF_016086655.4 Lepeophtheirus salmonis | reverse complement strand
TTGTCTTCGTTTCAGATCTTCAATAAAAGGGTTTAGCGTAAGGGATTGTCTACACTTTTTCTACAATAATAATCAAATCTAAAAGCACAATTGGTCTTTGGACATCAATTTTCTTGAAAAATATAGAATAATAGTGTCGTAAAGCTACTTTTTTATATCATGGCTTCTAACTTCTTTCGTAAATAAACATTACTTCCCCGGCATCTCCCATTTCAAAATAGTTCATTAGCTTCGATAATTTCTTTTGAGCCTTTGTAGAATCCCTGTAGTCTTTAATAGTAAGTAAAGAGTGTCTTAAAAATTTTGGACCTTCAATTGCAGGGATTACTTTTATAACTTTGACCTTATTTCGTAAAGAAACTTCTTGTGATGAATGCTCCATAAATTATTAATATTCCACAGTTGATGGATCCAAAAGAGATTCAATGACCTCTATGACCTGAAAATCAATGACTGTGAGGATGCACAATTTGTTGGAGTTGTGTAGTCTTTTGTGAATCAATTTTTTTCCTTTACTTAATTTCAAAAAATTACTTTCAATATAACAAATTTTTGTTTAAAACATCAGCTTGAAAAGAGGTAACACGTAAAATATGTATAACTTTTTGGTACGATATAGACATTCCATGCTATTACTTTTTATCACACATATTTAAGGTAAACGAATTAAAAACTTTTACAGTATTAATCAGTTTAGAAATTATGTCATCTGATTTATTTCAAAAAAAAAAATTCCCTATCCATGACACCAGCAGTTTTATTTTCCAGTGATCTTACAAAGGGGCCATTCTTTTTGAAAAAGGTCTTTGTATGGAGTTAAAACTTTCAGAATCTATATTTATCCTAATTGCTTTTCTAAATATTAACCGTTTCATTTTTTGAAACCTTGAATTTTTAATAACTTATGCTCACATAAACAATAAACTTTTTTAGTCAATATCCTTTCTTTTGAACAAATAATTACATAAATGAAGTGTTCTAAATATACATATTTTCTTGCTAAATTTGATATACAATAATATTTACCTGTACAATATATATTAGAGTGGCTAGTTTAATAGATGGAGAAGTGATTCAAAAAAAACAAAAAACGAATAATGTTATTATGTTGAAAAAATTCTTAGACTCTTTTATTCATGTTATCTATAATTTAAGTATTTCAGTTATTATATAATGTATAACAATAAAAGGTATACTATTATTGAATCTCGTCATACAATTTTTTAATGTACGTAGATATATTATTTAAATTTTAGGATTAAAATATATATTATTTACTTTCTAAATACATCTATTAATTGGAATAGTAATGATTTTTGTCGCAGTACATATATAATCTTAAAAATCATTTTACTTATCATTTTGGAATAATAAAATACTTCGAATATATGAAAATCATGAAAGTTATACATTCCAATTGAAGGTAAATTTATATAAACATAATATGGGGAAATAATATGAAAATTTTATTGTTAAGTGGTATACAGATTCCCATCAGGTATAAATTAAGCGTCTCCCTTCCATTTGAAGAAAATCATCTGTAAGTTAACATTCGTTTTATAACCTGTTTAGTGTACTGGATTATAAAGAAACCCTCAAAAAATTATTTGTATTTAATTACATGATAAACAGTTGAACTATAATTATACTTACATTATTTAAATTTTGTATTATTTCTTGTACTAGTCCATCCATTTTGCTCTCGTAGATATCAATAAGAATAACATAAATATTGGAATGAATATAAGACATCGAGAAAAAAAATATTTTAAAATAATTTGAACAACATGAGACGAGTTTGGGGGTTTCAACAAGGTATAATTTATTAATCTTATAGTAAATACATTTACATTTTAATTTTTTTTTTAATTATTTCTAAAATATGCACTACTTTATAGGAATTTGAAAACTAATCAATGTTTGATGGGGTTGCGTGTAATATGATAATAGTGATAAAAACTGTGTATTTTGAGCATGTAAAAGTAAAAATCTAAAATCAACATGGTAAAATCAATTTGAAGAACTTTTTAAAATAAAAGCGATTTTCATCACTAATAATATGCCTCAGTAAACATATTAAAAAAAAGAAGAATCCAAGAAAACAAAAAAAAAATGAAGGAACGTGTAGCTCAATGAATATCAAACTCGGATTGATTTCTTCTCTTAAACTTTGAGTGCTCAGGTTCGATACTCCGTCTTTATCAGAAACGAAGTATGCTTACTGTATATGGACTTGTAAGACATTTCCTAGGTCAGTTGTAGTAATTGGGATAATTATATTTAATTAGGGCAACTCATCTTACCAATTAAAGAGATAAAAAAAAAAAATTAAAAAAGCAAAGGAACGTCTTTAGCCACAACAGTTAATTATAATACCAAATGTATGAATAAATCTGGAATAAAGCATTATCAAAATAACTAACAGATTGCATAGAAGTTAATAGATTTAATACTTTATCAGCATACCTTACTTTCGAATTTTTCATGGGCATCATACACTATGCAATAGTTCAGTCTCCCACAGTCTTACCACAAAGGCTAATGTCATCAAATCAGCAACTGAAGTAATCAACATTGCTGCGTATTCAGGATCATAAGAGTCCTTGAATAATGAAGAGACTTATGAATCATGGGCTTATTGAACAAACTACTTGCATCCCCAGAATTGGAGTCAATTCATTCTTCGAAATTGGCTTTCATCATAGAAGAGATGGCATTACTCTTCTATAAACCCCAATAAAGGAGATTTCACCTTGTTTTCTTTCTGTTTGTTTCTTGTGGTAAAATGTTAGTAGGAACCTCTGTGATCTAATTCTTAAGTCGAATTGCCTTACAGTTCCATGCATCTTAGAACTATCTCTACTGCAGTTACCGTAGAGACTGGACTACTGTCATCTATAGTTAGATATCTTGGAACAAGGATCAAACACCTCAACAGCAGAGAGCGTAATGTCAATCTTATAATCGATGAAGTCACTTCGCGAAGGGTCGAGTTTGTTAGAGGTAAGTTCTTGTGCTGCAAGAACAACTAAACAAATAAAACGGTCCTTACATTTTGATCAAATCCATTGGAGGAAACTACATGGATGGGGTAGCACTGCTACCAGTTGTTATATTAAACGCTGAATTCCTCTACAGTAAATATACTCTAATTATGAAAACACTATCAAATCAGATTTATAGTTGTGGCCGTGTTAGTTGATAACCACCCAGTAAACATGAAGTTATTTACTCATTTTCTTTGTGGTGGTGACCTCAGACTTCAATACTAACCCACACAACATCAATAGAAAAGTTCATCTCATTTTCGGCCCTCTACACAAATAAAAAAAAATATAAAAGTGCTTCCAAAAGCAAGAATACTTCAGCATTCCCCCTGAAACGTCTAGCAGTTAAATCATCATTACAACTAACTTTGTTCATATCAAAGAAATCCACCATAAAGAGTCAAGAAAGAGCTCAGAAACTACAATCCAAGCAATAGTTGATACTGCGTGTGATCTAGGTCAAAAATGTGCAAGATTTCACATATTCTCTTCTACGTCATGGGCAAAAAAAAAAAAAAATTAACAACTCAATGACAACATTCGACAGAAAGGCAGAAGATCATCTAAACAAGCTCAAATCCAGAAAGGTTGCCAAACTTCAATCTGATACCGTAAAATTTATGCACATCAATTTTTATAGTTATTATTTTTATATTTTGAAATAATTAATGTATATTATATTGGTGATATATTACAGCTTATTTAGTCTTGAATTCTTATTAATTGGCCCATTATGTATAAATATTTATAATTTTTTGTTTTCAACGTTTAATTATGTACTCA
>NW_027293845.1:0-2780 GCF_016086655.4 Lepeophtheirus salmonis | reverse complement strand
TATTTTTTTCGTGGAAGATCCTCAATGGGTTTGAATGTCTTATAATAAAATGAAGACCTTGTCAAATTGTAGAATCAAGAATATAGATTGTTTCTTTTTTTATACGATGGTAAAAAGTAAACAAAACACGCAACTACTTATACACTATGACGTGGTGGAAGTCAAACATCAGTCGTAAGCACGTTATGGTTACGGTTGATAATTTTGGTTAGGATACAAAAGCGTGCAAGGATAAGGATTACACGCCACTCATTATCCTCATCTCATAACAAGAGTATGGATATTCATCTATAAAATCAAGTTTACGATGAATACATAAAGTCAGACTTTAACTTTGACCTCACAAATATACTTTTTGCATGTAATAATAACCTTATCCATTGTTAATCATTCTACGTTCAAAAAATTTATTAAGAAATACACGGGTTAATTCTTCCCTTCCCGAGGAACCATCATTAATTTAATGGAGGATGTTGGTAATGATGTCATTTATAGAAATACCCCCATTGTAAATTTTGAAGTTAAGATACTTTTCAGTATGTTAAGAGTCATCCACATCATATTACGAAATGGAACTCTGAATTTTGTACCATCTAACAGTAAGTATTCATTTTTTTTTAAATTTAATCATAAAATATGATTTTATTTTAGCTAAAATTATCAAGAATTATGATACGCAACTCCTCATTAAATGGTAAAAATAAGTGCTTAAATGGTCACAACAAGGGGGAAAGTAGTAGCTTTGGATGATTCGAAACTAGTTTGTCTGGCACTAGTTTCTTCACTTAAAGACTTGATTATGATTATCATGTTTCCAATGTTACATAGTCGATAAATATTACTTTTTTATTACTTTAGAATTAGCTATGGTTGATATTTTCCAACACAAGGTGTTAAGAAAACTTATAAAATGCAAAAAAAACCTTTTTAAATGGTCACAACAACAGGGGTAGTTACATTGGGTGTATCATTATAATTAACAATTGTGCATATCCTTCATGATAATAATATGTTGTTATACAAGCACAAATAAAGGGAAATATCTTTCTTGATGCTCATAATAAGGAGTAATATCGCCGTACATTACAACATAATTAGCTTTTGCTCTAAATTTTTACGATGGCTTTAGTTCTAACATTTTTTTTATTACTATATTTATTGTCTAATTTGATGATTTTGACATTTACATTATTATAAATAATTATTTAGATCTCATCGGTAGAGATATATCTATTCTGTGCACAATTGTATATAGCAATATATATATCTGTTATACAAGCATAAAGAACGGGGGGGATCTTTTTTGATGCCCTTAATAGTATTATATCGCTGTACATTTCTACATAATTAGCTTTGGGACTAAATCTTTATGATGGATCTAATTCTAACATTTTTTATTAGTATATTTATTGTCTAATTTTATGATTTTGATATTTACCTTATTATTAATAATTATTTATATGTCATCGATATCTATCCTGTGCACAATTGTATTTCCATATAAAGAAAAAGGGGTGATGATCTTTTTGATTAAACTCCACGTCTGTCTTGTGTTTAGGAACTTAAAAATATGACATATTTAACTGCATTCATGTCAGAACAAGAAAATATTATTTGGATAAATCTATTATTTCAATACATATTCTGTATTTCTAATTTATTGTTATTATTAGTTATATGATTGCAATTGTTTAATCTTGTATATTTAACATAAATGTATGATGATTTTTTTTTAGTATGTATATTATATTTAATTTAAGCCTTTTTTTTTAAATTTGGAACTTCAAATATATTTTGAAATACTATACTTTGTCGTTTCATTAGTTATTATTCTGAGAATATGGTTCATAATTAATTACAATTTCATGGAGTGTGATGTTTTCAAATATACTGTAAAGGATAAAAAACGTCTAAATGCCTGGTGATTGTTTAGAATCACCACTCAGCAGTGACAACCTTAGCAGCTACAAATGATCTCTATCTTAATTATTTGATTCTCAATTACCGTCAGTTCAATCCTAATTTGGCTTTTATTAAAATGGAACAAATCAATATTGAAATATTGGTGCATGTTAAGGACTCATCGTCCTCATACATGGTATTCAACTGGACAGATGATACTTCTTCTTCAATGTGATAATGGGTTGGTATATGTGTATATATGTTACAAAGTCTGAAAAAAGTCAAAATATGAATTTGAAAAGGGGATCTTACGTTGTGTATGGGTGTCTCTTCTGTAAATACCTCAATTATTAATTACCATGTCCAAACTGAACGTAGATATTACAATTCGAGGATTGAATACGCCAAAAATAAATTGAGAATCTGTTACATTATTAACTATGGCCTTTGTTGAAGATACATCAATTCCTAATACGTCAATACAATTGAAAAACTCATTTATTTCTCTTTATAAAGTTAATCATAAGCTATTGGGAATGAATGATTAGGAACGTCCAAAACATATATGTTTGATGGGGCTCACAGGTACATTTCGATTTCTAACGTTCTTAATCTATATAATCTTATTCTAAAATATTTATAGGGAACATGTAGGAAAAAATCAAATTGTGTAGCATCTCTCTTATTTACAAAGTATAAGTGCGATAATTTGTTAGGAATTTTTAATAGGTTTTTAATTTTTTCTACTTTCTACTTTCGATTTTTCTTTACAGATGACAGAATAAAAATACATTATAATGGCATTTGTGGCATACATGGTTATTTGTGGTACATTTGATGAAATTTCTATTCACTTTCTTACTGAAAATAATTCAAAG
>NW_027293844.1:0-808 GCF_016086655.4 Lepeophtheirus salmonis | reverse complement strand
AGAGATCCACTATTAAATCCTATTGCTCAGAAATTTAATTATTATATGAGTTTTTTTGTTTAAACCAGCTACTATTATAATCATATGGCTCGTAGTGGTATAAACGAAAAGTGCAAAACTAAATGAAGAAAGGATCATGCGGTGAAATAATAATAGGAAACACTGATATTTAAAAGTACTAGTACTGAACTGGTGGGTAGGCCCATTTAAAGCAGTTGATAATTTATCAACTTTTTCATGGATTCCATTCAACGTTTTAAGTACTAATGTTTGAATTTTAGAGGACACTCACGTATGGATTCAACCTAGGGACCTTGCCTGAAGAGGGTGTGCGAATTTTAACTGATTTACAAACAAGCGAGAGTACCCAGTATTGCATAGAATTATTTGTTTAATAATAACTCAAAAAACACAGGAAACTTAAGTACTTAAGTTATCGTCTTGCAGCAAAAGCTTAGATTCATAGCCATATTGATATTGGAACTTCAATATGTCATATAAATATCATATTCCAAGATTTACAAAATTGAGCCAATGTGGATGTTGAAGTATAAAATTGCCTTAGATAAGTTAATGTTGGACTGTTCCATGATTTAGTTAACAACAATTTGTAGAATACACTGTTACCATTTTCAATTATTCATTTTAAATTGATAACTTATCTCGTCTTTGTAATTTTTTTATACATCTTATTTAATTAATTTTTTACGTGTAATAATTTATTTATTAATTTACATATATCTATTTATCTCCTCGCTCATGTTTGTTAGTTATTATATCTAATTTTTTAATAAAAGGATATTCAATT
>NW_027293843.1:0-713 GCF_016086655.4 Lepeophtheirus salmonis | reverse complement strand
ATTGCATTATATACATCACAAACACTGTAAAGTTCTCAATTAAAATTGTAACTAATCGAATTGAACATTTTATGAATTTATAAAAAAAGTTCAACGGACAGGGGTTAAGAAGATTATTTGTTGGGGGAAAGAGGATGGTTGGTCCAATTATTATACAGCTACCTACTAGTGACATAACAAATAATGTTTAATAATAAAAGAATAATTGATTTCCTCCCAATAAAAGATACTTAAAAGCAGAGATTTATTTCTAAAGAGGAATCAAAAATTTGCAAAAATTGTCTTTTCTATAAAAACTAGATAAAAAACATCTTAGACCCAAATATTTGGCCAAAATTTGATGCTTCCTCAAAATAAAAGACACTTACACTATATTGGCCCCGATAGCAACATATTATTTTGACAATCAATACTTTAAGTACAATACACGACGTCTCCAAAAGGTTAATACGAATAATTTATTTATTTGTTTGGTTTCGACTAGTGACTAAAAAAAAGCCAAATATTGTTGACTCATTATAAAATATAATTAAACAATATGATAAAATCTAATTAAATAATATGGTAAAATGAAATGACATAATGTGGTGTGGAATTAAAGTAGATGTTGATTATTTTTTAAAAGTCTCTTAAAAACGTAAAGTGAAGACGCTCTTCTCACCTCTTCAGGGAGGCTGTTCCATATCCGTATAGTTCGATTAAAAAAGCTATGT
>NW_027293842.1:0-1065 GCF_016086655.4 Lepeophtheirus salmonis | reverse complement strand
TGAAAAGTGCTTAAATGATAATTTTTAATCAAAAACTAGTATTTGAATTTATTTCTAAATAGAAATTTTTTAACCTAATTCAGACAAAATGAGTGATATAGTTTAATAGCAGTTTTAGCATATTTCAATAATTGCCAAATATGGTAAATAAATTATTTTTTTCAAATGATTCCTACGAAGAATACATATTTTTCATTTATATGACAATAACTTAACCCATTGAAAACCCTTTTTAAGTAATTTATTCTGGTTTTTGTTGAAATGTGGTTTGTTCTAAATTGTAAATGGAATGATTAAAGCTCGAGTTTATTGTTAACAACATGGAATTTGTTTTTAAATTTTTCAACATGCGTTTTTTTTTCTATTTTTGACAAAAAAGCTTAGTTTGGGGGTGTTTTGCCTTCAGCATATTTCAAAATGCTATTATTTATTAAATGAAATGCTTTGAACACTTATTGCCAACGTAAAATATGTAATTTTCTTTTTTTAACTAAGAGTTTAATTTTTTAAGCCCTATTTGTAGGAAAATTCAGCCGATTTAAATTGAAATTTGGTTTTTTCTACAGAAACATTGATAAATACGTTCTCAAAATTGTAATGATAATTTTTTAAACTTATGTTTCTTCTTAAAAACGTTTTTTGAATTTTCTTATGTATTAATATGCACTTTTGAACCTAATTCTCAAAAAAGTTTGAAATAGATTAATTTCATATTTATTTTGGGCTTCCAATTTGGAAAAATTGTAGTTAATTTGTTTGAAACACTTATTTCTGTTATAAAATATTCATTTATATTTATCAAAAATTAATTTTCCTTTTTAAACTTTGTTGTAGACAATTTTGCAGGCGAAGGTTAAAATATGGTGTTTCTGAACAATACCATATATAAAAACGTGCTCTTATTGGCAAATTGAATTATTAAAGCACGAGTTTAAAAAAAAAATCATTTCCTTTGTATCATTCATATTTTTTACTATACACTTTTTAACTTAATGATGAAAAATAGCTTGATATAGGCCTATACAAAATGTGGGAAATATTGCAATTTAAATGTTTAAAGTTTGA
>NW_027293841.1:0-6109 GCF_016086655.4 Lepeophtheirus salmonis | reverse complement strand
TCCAATAGCAACTCCTAGAACATGCTATGAATTTGAAATTTCATTATTTTTATTCGATTTTCTTAATCAAAATTCCAAAAAATATATATCTCATGAATTTGATCAGTTTTAAGCTTATAAGTCATGACAAACTGAGAAATAAAAGTTAGAGGACCACAAACTTCACAAACGTTATTCGAAACCTTCAGCAGCTCCGTGTGTATTTCCGAATCTTCCAAAATATCTGTGAATGCCCAAGAGTAAAAAATCAACGTCTAAAGCAACTTCATCTTCTAGGACATCAAATGAAAATGTAGCTATTAGTCAAGCAGATGAAGGTTTTTCCCACAAGGATACTCTTAAGGACTTAAGTGATTTATGCATAAAAATTGATAACGGAACACTTGTAAGTAATATGCATTTCATAAGGACACGAGTATTTATTGAGATTGATTTTACTGTTAATGTTCAATTAGATATGTCTTTCGTTCTGTATCTCAAGAATGACAAAGTATATTCCAAGCTTGTCCAACACATCACAAAAAACAGGAGAATTACCTCTATAATCAACCTTCAAAATATTATTGCATATATGTAGATTATTAATTTTCCTCTTACTAAAGACAACATAAAGCTCATTCTCAGTGGCATCGATAATCTTATAAAAAATACATCGTCTTTTCTTGAATATTTTCTGCGGAAAAAGCAAATCTTTGTTAGTGAGCTACTTGCCTTAATGAACTCCACTCAAACAGAAAGGCGTTACTCACCGGGAGTTTTAGCAACATTTCGCTTATGGCACAACACAAGTCCTGCACCCTATCGTCAAATATCAGCGTATGGTATGATTCTACTTTCTTCAACCCTCTTAAAGAATTATTTCTGAATTAACAATTAATGTTGGTTTTTCCTCCTCAACCATCGATTATCTTTCCACAAGACTTAGTTTATTGACATAAAGTCAAAAGAGAGTAGTGCTTTTGGTGGACGAAGTCTATTGTGCACAAAGAGTAGATCAGTCTTCTAGACGTAAGTGCACCTCCTGTTATGACCAACTTGTTGATTCTAAGGATTTCCCTCTGTAACTTTTGATGACTCAATGGAGAATAGTGGCAAAACTAAACGACTAGAGAAAATAAACCAAGGATGACTGTAATATGACTTTTATCTAATAATTCAAGTATATTATGTCTACAACCTCATCATAAAGCCAGAAAATATCAAGTCTATCCTCTGTAAATTTCAAAATCTAAGAAGTGTATTTTCTCTAATCTGTTTAATCAGAATTGTTTATGGAACTATTCTTAAATGTTTAAATGGTCATTTATTTAAGGATTTATTAAATCAAATTTATATTCGAAGTTTAATATAATGGCAAAAAAAAATTTGTAAAAAACTTAATGATGATATAAATCTAAAGCGATCCAACAATTCAGGCAAAAAATAATGTTAAGCTAATATCAAATCAATAAATTTTTGGTATAATACGTATTTTTCTGTTGTTTGACTAGATTCTTTTGAAGAATGACTTATCAAATACGCCCTTATGACTCCTAAACTATAAATTTCATCAACTCTTCTATCAAAAAATATTGATATAAAATTGAATATGAAGAAGTTAATTTAATTGATGAACAATGGACTCATGCGGGTCAGTGAAAAAAATCGTATAAATTCCTTGATCTTATATTTGTTCATCACATTAATGGATTCTGGATGAAATATTAAAATGGACATATAAATATCTAAATAACAATGATATTGTATTCAAATCATTCAAATGTTTATGTTTCATTTAAGCCAATTTGTAAATGAGTGCTTGAACACAGAGTCGAGTGACAAAATCGTTTTTGGGCTCTCCCGGGGGTTGTCTGGTTTCAATGAGGCAATACCTCTCAAAACGACAGACTCTAAAGGAAAAAAGGCGTCTTCCATCCTCCTAAGTAGAGCTGTATATGAGTATATGCTGTACCTCGGGACTGGCACAGTGAAGGAGGAGCACAGTCCTACGTTCTGAGGGAATGTAACCGAAGAGAGACACGTACGTCTGAAATTCTTCATAACACGCAGACCAATGGTGGCCTCTCCGTGGACCGGAGAGAGAGAAAGGAGGAGGCTGGGAAACCCCTAGGTGGCTGGAGTGAGGATTCACGGAAGGAGCAGCTTCATGGCACTGATCATTTGCTCTGAGAGAGTCGTCCTCGAACTCAAAGGAAGACGGGTCACAGCCTCACAGTTATGGGTGTTCCTTTAGGATCTGAATCAAGTAAGCTTTTCTTTTGCCAAGGAGCTCTTCCTCGTTGGCAGCTAGCTTCATACAGAGGCTCTCTTTCTTGAGTTCGGCTAGGGTAAGGCGCGGGAGTAGCTTCTTCATATTCGTCGCCAGATGTGGTGTTAATAGACCAATAATTAGATATAATACAAGGGATTAGGAACCCATATCCGTTATAGAAAGAAATAAGGCAGAGATAGGAGAACCAAGTTTATTGAACAAATCAAGGTACAGCGTGTAATTGAGTAGGAAAAGGAATTCTGCATCCATAGTTTTAGAAAGTAAAGAAGCTAACAGCCTCTATTTTACTATCTTCTATTATCTTTGATATATTTTAAATAGGCTGTATCCAAGGATCAAAGTGAGTCAGAATAATAAAAATTAATTCGACAAAATTTGCATTTTAAATAAAAATAATCAATAAAAAATTGAATTCGACTACAAATAATCATGTGAACCTTATTTCATGATAAAATATCTGATAGATTGACGACAAACTACCTGTATTACAGGATAACTGATGTAGATTTTTTTTTAAATCTCGATATAAATTATATTAGGTTGGGGAACAAGTAACTTTGTAATTCCAGCCTTTCTTTAAGACTAAGTATATCTTGTTCATTATTGGTCACATTGGATCATAGGGTAAGGCTTTATAAAGGTGTGAGTACATTTCGTTGGGCCTGCTTCAGCTATGAATTATTGTGCCTCAGGTATGGAAGTCTAAATGTAAAACATTTGCCATATTTTACATTTTTACTTCCTTGAAAACGACCATGAAAATTTGCATTATTTACGGGACCAATACTCTTTCGGGTTTATGTAGCAAAACAGTGTTTCTAGCAATTTATTTATTTATTTTTGCTCAATTCTGCCCTTTACTGTGAACAGCTCGCCCGTTTGAAGCTGGCAATCGAACAGAAGCGGCCTGCAATGGTAAATAGGAGACAACAAGACATCATCAAGACAACGCCAGGTCGCACACATCTTTGATGACGCACCAGAAGCTCCGTGAGCTCTGATGGGAAGTTGTTATGCATCCACCTTGCAGTTCGGGCTTAACTCCTGTCTATGGCCAACTCACTTGATGGTACTAATTTGGCATCAATAGAGGCCTGTAAAAATTAGTTTTCCGAGTTTTTTGCTAATAGGGACAAAGGTACACGATCTCCTTGATGCCCACGTAAGGGAAAAGGAGATTGCTACGATTGTAGGTGCCAATGTCAGCACAGTCCACTGTATCCAACACGGTGAAACACCAGTTTGGGCACCGATAGGTCTCCTAGAAGTAGTGGATACAACGTGAAGAGAGATGAGGCCTTCGTCAACATCCTAAAGGCCCAAGTAGATACCAAACAACAACAGCAGGAGGAGGCTAGCCAAAGACATCTGTATTGATCCCATGACAATCAGGGAGGCTATCCATGAAGATTTGGGTCTAAATTCCTATGTCCAAAGACCAAGGCACCTCTTCAGCAAAAAGTTAAAGTAGAAGAGACTCGAGAGGTGCAATAAAATCGGTCTAGTTCCCTAGGCCTCAACCCCCTCGACTATTTTAGGTGGTGTACTATCGAGAGGAAGACCAATGCAACCCCTCAGCCCAAAGTGGACTACTTCAAAGCTGCCATCGACAATGAGTGGACAGACTAACCTGAAGAGAATATTAAGAATGGGTGCGCCAGCTTAAAGGACAGGTAATCTATATCTATCCTAACTTCGACTTCATGCTCAAGTGGTCTTGCCTCTTCATGCCTTACTCATTGGATCACGTCCAATGAATATAAAGGATCCTTCATTAGGCAGATCCCCCTTCACATCAAGTTCTGGGACCATTTCAATCGTTGTCTCTATGTTAAAGAACAGATACGTACATTCCTCCAGATTTTCTGGGGAATCGTCGTAGTTCTCTTAAATAAGAAATAACTTATAAAGATTTCCATAAAAAGACAGAAAAATCGACTGAAACAGAGAGATCTCTTATTCTCCATCCACAGCTCATTCATTGAAATTTTTAGTCAATTCCTCTAGCTAGGTATATCTGAATTTTGTCATAAAGGATTTTCTTAAAGCTAACCTTCAGATATCCGGTATGGAAAATATATTTTTACATTTTCGTGATAAGAAACGAAAATTCAGTGCTGATTGCAAAATTTCCTGATCTCCAGCACCAACTACTACGTGTTATGGAATTTGATTGCTTATAATAATTAGTTTTGCCATTGCTACAATACTATGAACATTCTTTATGACAAAAATATTCTTAATATTTAGAATATGTTGATGCCATGCAATAAAAATAAAAAATCAAGTAAAAAAACATAACAAACTTGGATCTTAATTTCTCACTTAATAAATATAGAGTGCAATGATATTATTATCTTGCTAACTGAACGGAATAAGTTTATAGGACAGATTTTTATACCTCTTCACAGCTGACAAAAATCACAATTATGAAATTGTATTTGTATTTACAAAACATTGTCGAAGGAATCAATAAAGCTTTAAAAAATATTATATAACGGGGCTGAAGGATAAAAATAAACATAATTTAAACTGTATTCTATAATAACTGTATAATTTTTACTGCATTGCTATTTCTAATGCTTACCAATCACACTCCATACCTGAGACTGCTCAGAGGTTAAGAATAACAAAAATACTAAATAAATTGTATTTTCTAATAATAATAATAATTTCAAATTTTGGTCTATTAAAAAAATAGTTACTAAAAATCTCAAAAATAAATTAGATATAAATCTCATCTACAGTCAGTCAACCCAAAGAAAATTCCTAGTAATGGAATATGGAGGGTTTGGAGTGGGTTTCCTTGGATATAATTTAAGTTACTTGGCTTTATATGGAACCATGTACCTACAGAGTTACACTTGTGGTATTAAACCCTGTTAAAAATGTTTGAAGGTCACTTTTTCTTCTTGACAAAAGAAATACATTCTCTCTGCCGGAGATTTACAATATATATTAATCAAAAGTAAATATATTAGTAATTAATTTGTACCTAAAACAATAATGGGGAAAAGTGAAATTTATGTTCAAATAAAACAAAAATGGTCTCACAAATTCTTGTTTCTTGTATATATTTATAGACCAACACCTGGGAATTAAAACCCATACTATGAATACAAAAGCATGATCCTTAGTGTTGTTGATCAAATTAGGTAGTACCGTAGCTAGCAGGGATGGGGTATTAAGAAGCCGTGCCCTCCTCCAACTGAAATATAAACATAGTTTAAATTGAAACTGAAACAATAAAATTCAATTATTGTGACCACATTGTAAATTATTGTCGTACTCCCAAGCAGAGACTACTGAGAGGTAAAATTGTAACATATATCCTTAATAAATTGTATATCTGACGAAAAAAAATATATTTCAATTTTTGTTTAAGAATAAATAGATCAAGTTGCCATAATAAGCTAATCAACCCATAAAGAAAATCCAATTCACGACTCCAACCCTTTTTAAAATTTGGGATGCCCCCTCCTCGAATACAACTCTGGTCATGGGACTAACAATAGGTAGATTTAAATTTTCTCATTTATTATGTTTTATCATCAATCAATCTTGACCATTCAGGATCCAATGTTTCAAAGAATAATAAATACTTCAATTAGCTATATGACAAAAACTTAAATATTTGAAGAAACTAATTCAGTTAGTAAACTGACGTATTTAATTTACTATATAGTAATAATTACTATAGTGATAGCTAAATGGCTCAAAAATAGGTCACTTTGACTTTCTTTGGAAAAATTGCTCATTTTCAAGTCTGATATGAAATAAATAGAGAACATTTGGGCTCTAGATAGATTACAAAACGGCTTTTAATGATAATATTTT
>NW_027293840.1:0-521 GCF_016086655.4 Lepeophtheirus salmonis | reverse complement strand
CTGTTACTGAGATATCAATTATACACTTAAACTATTAGGGTTGTCTTTTTTTTGGGTCTTGATGATGATGATGGAGCCATATCGGACAGTTTGAGAACCAATTACATATATTTGATTTGTATATAGATTACAATACCGGGTACTCCATTGAAATCTGAAAACTTACTAATTCAATAATTAATGAAGGTTGATTGATAATAATTATTTCATATTCCGATATATTAAAGCATAAGCAATTAGTTACAAAACAAAACAAACCTTAGCTCTCTAGCTTAAATTTTTACAAGTCGACAAAGTGACACTTGAAAGGGATCGACGAGTTTTCATTCGTGCACTCCAAGCAGTTCGGGGTCTCCAGGACCATCGTCTACGCAATCAGCAAGTCTGAAATTTTGAAGAAGAGCTTTTTGAAAAAAGTCAAACTGCACCCGGATGAGTTAAATAAAACAGCCCAGGTAACTCCCCTCCAGTCTATGAGGCCCCATTCAAAAGATCTTGGGGTTTCACACCAGACTGTCCAA
>NW_027293839.1:0-1271 GCF_016086655.4 Lepeophtheirus salmonis | reverse complement strand
TACTTAAATATTTATACATTTCATTTACAGCCATAGGTGTAAGTTTTTGGCCATTGATGGCAAGCTTGGAGCCTGTGTCGATAAATTATTGCTTTGTTTTTGAATTATGGTCAATGTAGGTGAAGGCGCACTTTTTATAATTGGCGTTAAGACCAACCTCCCTACATTGACCTAAGAACAAGTTCCATATTTTTGGAGGCTCTGTGTATCCACAGCCAGCGGTATTGCGTCGTCGGCAAAGACTTTACTATTTCAGGGCCTAATTAGTATGACAGTATTATTAGTTTTGGCCAGACACCAATCAAGGACAAAAATGAACAAGAAAGAGGAAGCAGTCCCATCGAAGTGGCCAATTCTGGTAAGCTACCTCTCATCCCTATCATCACCTCCAAGACTAACACATGCATCAACTAGCACCAAATGAGTGCATTAGGAGAAAGACAAGAAACTCTGGAGTATGCAATGTTTATGGAAGAGACTGTTCTTTCGGCACAATATCTCTATGACAAACTCTCATTAGAATCATTGCCTGGGCTAGCTAGTGCAAAAAAGTGAATTTCTTCTCGTCTGACCAATCTGTGATGTCTATATCAACAAAAATAAATTAGTATATATATTTAGTTGTACTTTAGTGAAAAAAAATTTATTTCACAAATATCCAAAGGATACTTCTGAAACGTAAATAGTTTTCTTTTGACACAGTTCACCTTGTTCAAGTCGACCCATACAAAGCTCAAGAAAGAGTAATTTCTAAAATCTTATCCCTGAACGTATATCAATATCGTATGCAAATTGAAAACATTATGGGAAAATCTCTCTGCTATATATGTTTCTCTGGAGGATCTTCTACACCAGCAAGGAATAGTATTTGTATTATAAATATCCGACAATATTGCAATCAAGATGAACTCCATGGAGATCCTCAGAGAACATATGCTCCTTGTGGGCATCAGTAATCCTATGACAAAGGGCTTGATACACTTACAACAGGTGCTGTAAGAAAATCCTTCGTTACTCTTGGTCAACGTCTACCTGGCCTCAAGGATTGGCTCGCCCGGGCCACGTTTAACTCCAACGAGACGGCCAAGGGTTTTTATACTGAGGAAAAGACCCTCAAGTTTCAATCCAGGCCAAAAATTTGGTAAATAAGGTCTTGAGCAAGATTATTTAATTTTAGTATTTTAATTTTGCATTATAAAATTAATTTTATTATAATATTAATTTTTCGTCATTATAAGTACAATATGGGGACCTCTTCAACAAGAGAAAAG
>NW_027293838.1:0-465 GCF_016086655.4 Lepeophtheirus salmonis | reverse complement strand
ACAAAACATTCAAGAAATCAAAGTTCATATATTATCGTCATATGGTTTTCCATCTTATATTGTATTGACGAAAACCATATGAATGATCCAATTTGATTTGATTCATAAAGTCGATATTATTTCCACATGGACGGAACATTCAAAGGTGTAATGTCAAATTTCAAAAGAAAAACATTATAGATTCATGTTCATCTTAAAAGTATTTGGGTAAAAATTGTTTTGAACATCGAACGGATCAAGGAGGAATTGGAAAATCATCCTTTCATCGAACAGCACGTATCCATTTTTGGCGCATATCTATTTTTGAAAGAAATCACCGTGGCTAATTTTATTTTAAGTTCAATCTTTAGTTTGATGGATCTGGATCTCTAGGAAATTTATGGCAGCTAAGACCAGCCGGAGGTATAACAACATAGAACCAAAATGATAATTCAAACTTTTTTTTTCATTATTAATCCGTCGATA
>NW_027293837.1:0-578 GCF_016086655.4 Lepeophtheirus salmonis | reverse complement strand
TTGTATATTGTGAATTTTATATATTTCCTCCACCTTTATTGTAACCATTTCTTTACAACACCATGAAAAATAGATTTTAGAACAAAAGTAAATTTTTCATATCATAAATAAATGAACAACAACACAATTTTGCACATAGTAGTTTATTGAACCAAAATTTAACAATACATCTAAATTTAGTCGATAAATTACAATTAAGATATGATTTGTGTTTTCTTTATTTTAACTTTATTAATCGATTTTGCTGATAAAATAATGTAGTCAGAAGGAATTTAGGCATAAGAGGGCAATGGAGCTGGAGGGGCACCATATGCTGGAGGAGGAGGTGGAGGAAGCTCAGTCACAACATCAGCAACAAATCCACTGTCTCCATCCACAGTGTAGGAAACAGTCATGATTTTGCCATCAGCACGCAAGACCTTGTATTGGCCAGCGACTGCTCCATCCTTAGCCTCTTCTTCGGCACTAAAGTCGTTTCCAGATTCGGCATCAAGAACAGCGTAGTTGTAAGCATATGGTGGGATGGGTGCAGGTGGTGGTAGAGGAGGTGGAGCAGGTGCACCATAGCTTGGTGGCAA
>NW_027293836.1:0-2511 GCF_016086655.4 Lepeophtheirus salmonis | reverse complement strand
TAAAGGAACTGTTAAATTCCAACTGGCAACACTTAGTGTAGCCAAGGCCAGAAATATATAAAGCAGCCTACGTATGTGTTTTGTAGACCAAAATTTTATGAAGACTTTAAATCTGAAGTCAGAAATACAATATAGGCAATTATTTTTTTGTATATACTCATTTTTGTAAAGGCAGGTCTAATCTGATGGAAAAACAAATATCGCTTCAGCATTTTTTCACATGTCAATATTTATTTTCTACCCTAAATATTTTTTTCACACTTTTGGCAGTGAAACAGGGGCCGAATCTGAAGCCGCCAAATTGACAATACCAACCGAATATTCTTTCAATGGAGTAATAGTTTATTTTTCTTATTAATATAAACTGAACGTCTGTTTTATATGTAGAAGATAAGTCTTATGTCGATCCTTAACGTGCTTCTTCTTGAGTCACTTTTTTGTGGCCTTGTTATTAAAACTTGTATTTCTATTAATCTTGGTTCATTAATAAGTTTCCGAACATAATTTATTTTCTCCTAACCGAGGAACGATAATGCACACATCTCTCACTGCAACACTACACTTTACATACACCGATGACATTCACTATTCACAAGATTAAGTGATGTACTAGAATGGCTAGTGACTACGCTTTAAGACACATAACAATTTAGACTTTAGAGGTGTTTGAGAATTGGGATTGTAACGACTATAGAGCACGTATAGGAAACTTTTGCAATTTGAGAAATCGAGTAAGTAAGTCCTTGTTGGACTCAGACTATAATTGAGGATCGATAGTGCCGTTGCGAGGGAATTTTAGTAGAGGGGTGTAATTAAAAAAATCCCACTAGTATAAATTTTTTAAACAACAAACACATTAATTAGGATTATAAGTATTAGAGAAAAGAACAATAGGACAAAAATGCACGAATATTGCAAATTAGTACTAAATAATCAGATTAGTCATAATTTGTAACTTATGTTTTATTTACATATCTTAACTTATAACGTGTTAACAATATTTGATGACTAAACCTAAAGGAACTTTATTCAACGAGTTTTCAAGGAGGTCCATGAGTGTGCTATCCTTGATAAATCAATTTTATCAGTCAAATCTTTCTCGTAGGACAAAAGTTTTAGGTATTGAAGACTGCTATCAGTTATTGTAGTTCTTAGATGAGTTTTTATATGGTTCAATCTACTTAATGCTCTGTCGTCCTTTGCAACTGTTACTGGTATTCTCAAGACAAGATGATAACACAATCTAATTAATAGAAATATATATTTCCTCACGTGAGAAAAGTTGGGCACTTCTTTAAAGCTTGCATGTTCCTTCTTGAGAAAAGCTACATGGGAAACAAAGTTGTAAAATTCTGATTGAAGAGAATATGAATCTTTATTAACCTCCTTTGGAAAGAATTCAAGAAGGCTGTCAATATCTAAAACTGATGGATCCGCAAAAGATGGTTTTAGAATTGAGAAAAATAGTTTCAACACATCAAGACTTTTCTTTAAATTGTCACAGTATTCCACAATAATGGCATTCAAAAATTCAATAAATTATTTCCTGTAAAATCGTGTCATTGATAAATTTACTGCCGTATCATTGTTTTTATGAAATCGTGAAGGTTGTTTTCTGCATCGATGTTTCTTGTTAAATTCAGCTTCAGGGTCAGCAATACCGATTTTCTTCAAAAATATTACACCTGCTACAATTTCTTCATTCATAACGTTGGTGCCATCTCTTATCATTGACAAGTTTTTGACTGTTGATTGTATTATTATCAGTTCCATCAAGGATGTTAAGTTCCTCCATTTGTAAGATTTCAGTCATTTTGTATATCCTTTCCATAATATTTTTCAAATCACAAAGTCGACGCATAGCAAATTATCAAGCAAAGATATTGCAATATATGCCGTTTTTTTTATCGAAACGATTTGAAAGTAATCTTAATACTTCAATTAACTCGTCAAAATTAAACCATAAAGCAAAAATGGATTCAGAACGAGCGAGCCATCTAGTCTTTGACAAGTTACGAAGTTTTAACAAATTTTCGATGTTCTTGGTTGCTTTTTCAAACACTTTTGTCCTCAAAAATGTAATTTGATTGTTGTTTGATCATGATGTGTGGAATCAATGATTAGCAAAACAAGAATATTTTGAGCAAGACTAAACAAGAACATCTAAAAGAGGACGGAAGAATTATTCCTTTTTTTCATTTCTTCGATTTTTTTTTTTTTTGTTTGTTTATTATAATGTTTGATCTAGTGCCACCAAAATTGCATAGCTATCATTATTAAGTGTTAAAAAATATGGAGGTAATCCCACTCAGAAAGATCAAGGAAGAATTTGAATCAATTATCTTTAATGACCAACATTGGGATTGTACGTAAGAAGACCTAGAAGTAACATAATTCATTTTTCTTCGAAATGGTCAATGGAAGCCTATTCAGAGTCGTAACTCGGAAAGAGGATTGAACATATTAAATTTTACTCCTTGCCCTTTGCTCCGACCGTCATAAGGCATTTCT
>NW_027293835.1:0-696 GCF_016086655.4 Lepeophtheirus salmonis | reverse complement strand
TCTTCAATTATAACTGTAACTCGATCGTCTTCTGTTGCATTTTTGTTTTGACTTAAAATACGATTATCCATGTTATTTTGATCAATTAAATTGTAATCCTCTTCCTCTAGCTCTTCTTGGCGTGTATTTCTATCTCTGTCATCAGTCTCTTTCATCAGTTGGTAGACCAACCAAATTCTGTTCTAAATATTTTTCAAAATCTGTATAACTAGGTGTACTAGTTACTGGGACTTTGATTTGGTAAGCCCTGGCTTAAGAACCCTAAAGCATTGTACCAGCTGCATATCAGATATTAGTACGACTTGTTTTCCTCTAGCGGATAGAAATGTTGGCAATCTTCTTTTGGGCTTTATTCGCAGTTTACCAGACATTATTTTGCTCTAATCTTTTGAACATTCAATATCGTCATCCCTATCCGGCGTCAGAGTGTGTGACACGTCCTCTTTATTGCCAATTATTTCGCAAAATTCCGCCAAAATCTCTTTAAGTCCAGGCAAATCAAACTCTGAACCGTTTTTAACAATAACTTCTGCTGAGTTTTGAGCTTTCCTTAGACTTTACATTCACGTAATATTTAGGAAAACTCCATTGTCTATCTCTTATTTAGCAACTACCTCTGAGAATCTGGAGAGGATGTTTTATTAGTTTTTTAAACGGTTATACTAATTACCCCGCTCTACTTTTACAGTCATTGAC
>NW_027293834.1:0-34841 GCF_016086655.4 Lepeophtheirus salmonis | reverse complement strand
GCTTTTATTTTTAGTTAATCTTAATAACAAAATTAAATTTGTGATTATTATAATTGAAACATTATAATTTTATTTCTAATAAAAATTTGGATGTATATTAATTACTTTTTGAAAATTTTAAGAACCAAAAATCTACTTTTTAATTTTGATGAAGTGGATATAGTATAGTATATAGTGGATGAAGTATATATAGAATAGCAGCGGATACTACATTAGTAGCAATCTAAAGTTTTATACCTTAAGTTAAAAAAAAGGAATAGGAAAAGTAAAAGAAGAACTTAAAAGCGAACAAATTAATCAAATTCACCAAACCTCCATTAAAATTACATTTTTACAACAACAAAAAGTTGCATTGATTTTGAAGGATGTTTCAGGAGTATATTAAAATTTCCGGCAATGAAATCTATTTTAATGAGATCTGAAGCAATTCTATAAAATTTGGGGTACAGAAAATCCCACTACACTAATGAAGGCTTAAATTTATATTTTTTGAAAACGGAAAAGGATTAATCCAAAAAACACAGTTAACGTGTAAAATAACTTTTACAATCTACAATAATAAATATTTTAGTGATTAGTGGCATTAAATCCTAATGGAAACTTTCTAGTTTCTAGTAGAAATTTCGCAGGGAATATTATCCGACAAAACAACTAATTATCCTAGCATACATTCTACATAACTTGTTTGTAGAAATGCTTATGTTATCTATGGTGTGCGCTGAAGTTTCTCATATTCATTAATGTTAATATAAAAACAAGGTTATACCTATACAATTTATATTTGACTTCCACTACGCTTATTAACATTGACGTCATAGTGTATGAGTGGTCCTTCTTCCCCAGCAATCTATACGATACATCAAATTGAAAATTCTAGCAAGACCAATTACATGATTGCCTAACCTTGTATTTCTATTAACCTTGGTTTAAATAAAGTAAATTCAGGAAATTGAAACTTTAAAAGCTCATATCTTATCCATTTCAAAAAATAATTGAATTTCTTCAAGTTTAACCATTAAACAAATATCATTTCAATGGCATAGAAAATGTGCGTCATATTTGGAATTTAACACAATTTGTAGAATGAAATACATACATTAAGTGCAATATATATTTTGAGAAGTCTAGAGTTTTTCCATGGAACAAATCCATCATTGGCAATTATCCTTGCGTGTTCCAACAAGATGGAGCTCCTGCCCACACCACAACAAAACCCCAAGAGTGGCTCCAGGCCAATATGCACTTCTGGGCAAAGTACTTCTGGCCGCCTTAGAGTCCATACTTGAAGGAGACACCACAACAGCACCTGCTCTTTGAATCCCTCCATCAACAAGACATGGACCTCTATGAGAGCTGATTACATCCAGAGAGTATGTAGTAGCTTCCACCACCTCCTGGGAGCTCACCATCAATTCTGAGGGCGGATACATTGAATAAAACATGCTCTTAGCGTTACAATTAATAGCCAATAAACCATTTTCCTAATTAAACCAGGATCCTGCGATGGACTTCAATAATTTGTTTGTTAAAATGGGTAAATAATAACGGTTGGCCCGGTACACTTTAAAGCTGAAAATAAAATGGAGTTAATTCATAATTTGATCAAACTTTCGGGGAAAAAAGGCCAGTTTCAATTTTTTTTTTTTACATTTATCCTTATTTATTTTTACTAAGTTGGCTGTTTGCTTCAGAAACATAACATTTAGCTTACATATTTAATAATTTTTGATGCAATTGCATTGAAAAAAGTACTGAGTAGGTTGTTATTTCTGTATGACGATTTTTAAAACTATGTTACTTTGTCAGGAAATTGATTTGCTCTCACACATTTGAAGAAATTAGCTTGGATACGCCTTGTGTAATAGTTTACGTATATTGTACATAATTAAAAAAAATCGGTTAAATTAATAATATGTAAAATATATTTTATGTAATTGAAATAGATAATGGTTTAGTGGTTAAATAATATATAGTATAATTTTCTTAATTTCATACTCAAGTTCGATTTTGTAAGAATATTCAACACCTTTAAATGTCTAGTTCATTACTCCTCTAAAATAGGATTTGTATATATATCCTACATAGTATTAAAATAATTTATGTGAGTATGTGATGTACGTCCTGCTTAAAAAAAACAATGATAAAAACACATTTATTTCAAAAACAGAGACAGAAACAGGCTTTAGAAATATAATAAAAGTTGTTCAGAATTTTGAATTACGTACTTAGAACTATGTTTCATCCAGATCCGATCAGATTCTTGGGCTCTGAAGGGCAATTTTTATTTTTGCTAATAAGTTGATCAAAGTTTTTTTTAATGTATAAGTTGTGGGTTCCAAAATGTACCAAAAAAATTAAAAATCAAATGATAAAACATACAGACAGAAAAAGGGAGCAAGTATGTATATTAAACATGAATTAAAAAAGGGAATTAGAGTTATTATGTATCTTTAATCTTCATTATGGTTGAAGAAGGAATATGTCAAGTTAGCAATGGCAATGACAATAAATAAATCACAGGGTCAAACATTTGAAAAATTGCTCTATATTTACCAAAATCATATTTGTACATGGTCAATCATATCTTGCATTTTCAAGAGTGTCAAAAAGGGTGGAGGTTTTGATTATACCTTATTTATATCAAATGGACAGAAACAACAAAAATATTGTATACAGGAGGTTTTACAACAGAAATTTACCTAATATATAATTTTAGCTTATAGTAAATAGTTTTAGTTTTGAATTTTAACAGTAGCTTATCATGGAGTATGTTGAGTTATCTTCTTCAACAGGATCATCAATGGGAGAACGAGAGAGTAAGTCTCCTGAGAATTTTCAGAACCTTTGATGTAGTAGATCTTGTAATTGAACATGGAGAGTATCATCGCATACCTTGCAATTCGAGCAGATATGACTTTGGGTAACTCATTGGCAGGATTGAAACTATATTTAAGAAGCTAATGATAAGTTCTTATAAGGAATTATCTACGTATGAGGTAACGCTCAAACTTGTTTAAACAGAATATAATTCCTGTCGCCTCCTTATCCATTTATGAGTAGTTATGCTCAGCAGAAGTCAATTTCCTCGAGGCAAATGCCACAGGTTCCATCATCCATTTGGGAGAGAACGGCTCCTAAACCAAGCAGAAAGGCATCAGTAGTGAGGACTAGAGAGAGCATTGGATCGAATTGTATGAGGCATGGGGACTCCACTATCTTCTTCTTAATTCCAGAGAAACTTTCTTCTACTTCATTTGACCAGGAAAACTCCACCAAACTCTTAGTGAGCTCATGAAGAGGAGCTGCGACCGTAGAAATATCTTGAATGAACTGCCGATAATATTGCACGCATGGGCTTGTATCTCATCGTCGTCGCCAGATATTATGTCCTTACATAAAGATATAATCACTATATTAATATTCAGTCTCGTCGACACGACAAGGAGTAAAAGAAATATAAAAGATGTGAGTCCAGATAGTTTAAAAAGAGTATATTATATGGATGTACTTAAATACACGGACTAAAATACATAAAAGCTAAAATACAGGGAAGTGACCCGACCAACAGGTAAAAAGGGAGTGACCATGTAAGACGTATAAACTTGAATAATACATAAAATATTAAAAGGTACACAATGATAACTTATACTTAAAAAGGATTGACAAGAAACTACACTTATAAAATTGACAAATGTTTCATAATAGAGTGAGGGACAGTAATTGCTTCCTAATAGCAATTCAATTTTTAAACACAGTAAAACTTGTATTAAAAGGTCTGGCAAGAGCATGAGTTTCCGCAAGATTATATTTATTATTTGTGTATTTATTTATTTATTCTTTTTGGGGAAAAGTAGTTTTTTGAAATTAAATCCAACAATTAAATATTTTTGAAATAATTTCAAATGTTAATTTTTTTTTTTTAAATTTCAAATATAAATTTTTTGGAAAAATCAACAGCTATTTACAAAAATTTAAAACATGAAATTTGAAAAAAATATCAAAAAAATCCATACCTAATTTCAAAACATTAATAATTTGGCGAAAAAATCAAAATCCACAAGTATTCACAAAAATATAATTTGGCGAAAAAATCAAAATCCACAAGTATTCACAAAAATATAACTTAATCGAAAAAATTGAATAATTTAACTTTTTTTAACTTTTGAAAAATGGATATAGTTGCTAAGTGAGTTGAATCGCTTAAAATAGGTGGGGTTAGACGAAGTTTAACTCCATGTAAAAAAAAGAAATTCTGTAATAAAATTATTTTTTTTTTAAAAGAAGGTTTTTCATTAATTCTTTAAAAAAGATAAGGTGGTTAGTTGGTATTTTCCAAATTATCTTTTCTCAGTTTCTGTATTCAAAAATGACAAGGGGTGAAACTTTTTGATTTATAGCAGACTTCATATAAGTATAATCCCTAATTTACAAAGTTATTCAATGTTGTAGTACGGTTGGTTGGAAAATATTTTGAGTAATAAGTGTTTGGTTCAAAATTAATGACACAGTCAATATGGCCAAAATTACTCTTACTGTAGTAAATAAACTTTATTTAATTACTAGGTATGAAAAAATGAACGTATTACGATGAATGATTACTTCATACATTTAATTCATTTTACACTTCAAAAAAAAGGGAAATTGGGAATTCATTTAGGACTTCTAATAGAAAACTTGAAAATGTGTTTAACAAGCAAATTGCAAGACGAATACATAATAGAACAGTTTTTTGAATGTTTGTCTGATTAAAACAATTTTTATATTCTCTGGAAGAAAAAAACTCGAGTCTAAATATTAGGAAAATGGACAAAATATAACGAAATGTGACGAAAAAAGACTAAATTTACACTGGATCTAAACATTGGTTGATTTAATTGAATTAGCTCTTGTCAAGCAGGGAACAATTATTGAATTTAATTATTCCATCATTCCAAGAATTGCTTAGCTACTCTTACTGATTTTTGACCTTTTTACCTCCGCCAACGAAGTTGAATGAAGGTTCTGTTTTTGCTTCTGTTTATTTGTTTGTTAGTCAGATTACGTGAAAAGTTACTGATCGATTTTGATGCAACTTCTCCTCACTCGACCCTCTCAATGAAAATTCAAATTTCAACTGAAATTATAAGCACAGGCTTTTTGTAAATATTGCAGCCAATTGGTTTATTTACGTTATTTGGTAAACAAACACATTTATGACGTAATTTATGCAAATTATTATGAAGGTAAGAAAATGTATGGTATTTCAGTGGGAGCCATGTACGTTATTAAGGTGACAGGGGTGTCTGCAGGATTATATTATGGGAGAGGGGTGGGGCTTGATTTTTGGGTTTTGTTTTAAATTCAAAAATTAAAACTTTTTAAAGCAAAATTTGAAAAAAAAATTCAATCATCTACAGCTGTTCTAAAAAAAATTCAATTTTTAAGAGGAAAATTTCAAAAATTAAACTTCAAATATTAAATTTTTTTGTAAAAATTTTTCAAAAATCCACAACTATGCTTTAAAAAAAAAAAGATTAAATTTTTGTGACGACTAATGTATTAGTTTATTTTTCCTCTTTCATTTCTGGTTAATTATTTCAAGCCTTAATAGTATCTTTATTTATGTGTTTTAAGCTATAGGAAAACTTTCTGAATATATTTTGTTCGTAAATTTGGCTATCATTCTAGAAAGCAAAGACAACCCTCCTCCTAACTTACTTTTGGGTCTTTTTAAGGAATCTATGTAGCTTCGATGAAAAAGCTTATTGAGCCAGCAATTTTCTTCTTCAATGGCCTTCTCGGCTAACCATGGAATAAACGTTGCCTTATAAAGAGTAGCAGGAACCATTTGGTAATTAAAGAGGTCAATTCTTTTTTTGAGATTAAATTTCTTCCATTTGTTAATCGAAGAGTTAATTAAAAAAGTTTAGATCAGTCCAGTTTGTATACGAGGCTCCTTTAATTTCCCACATAATTCCTAAAATATCGACACTCTTTTTGATAGAGCAATCAGCTATTCAAAGTCCTTCAAAGGGATCCCATTTACCCCGAGGGAGAATAACTGTCTTTTTCTTGTTAATCTTCAAACCAGACACTTTTTCATATTTCTTGAAGTAGTTCATTAAAACTTTAATCCTCTTTGTTAATTAAATTTCTGACTTTGCCTCCAATATCAAATTGATATTGTCAGCATACATATCAATAATATGTTTTGACGTTCCAAAATCCACTCCAAACCCCAAAATTATTTCTTATGGTATCCCCAAGATCTTTAATCCCTGAAGCAAAAATAGCCGAGCTGATGGACAACCCTGGCGACAACTAAAAAAGCTTGTAAAAAATAATGATAATTATGAGGAATATAAATAAAAGCATTTCATGTACAAGATGCTGAGGTAGGAGCGTTTACATATTGAAGGCATATAATTTCAGGTTTATCATGAACTAAACTTTTTATTAAGGCGTGACGGGAAATACGATTTTTTCCTCCCCTTGTGTTTAATGAAATAATCTTACCGATTCCCAAACTGATTTCCTGACACCTAGAGATCGGTTGAATAAAAAAATCTTTAATTTTGGTCTGCTTTTAAACAACATCAATATGAAAACGATTAAAATTGGAAAAACAAGACAAACGGTCTCTTTGCCTTTTAAAAACAAAATGCCCTATCTTTTTGTTGTCAGAATAACGATTCATTTCTCCCTTGAAGATTTGATGGTTATTTCAATTTATTATTTTTGAATAGTTACACTAATGTAATCCACAGTTATTTTATACTTATGTCCATTTCCAAAAGAACAGTAATATAAATTCTTCTTGAAGATATCCCCTTCGTTTATAATTTATATATTGACCCTCATTTTTTATCAGTATTTCTTCCCACAAATAATATAATAACTAATCTTTTCATAAAATATTACAAAATTGATTACAGGATCCACTTCTTCCACAGTTAAAACATTCATCGTTGCACTTTCAATTTTATCCTCTTCTTTCCTTTCATCTTTTGCTTCTGAACTCCTCTGAACTTCCACTCCTCCATGCAGTAATCTCCAGTTACCTTTTTACCTGCCATATTCCCAATGGCAATAGATATATCTTCGACTCTTTGATGCCTCCAGGGTTTTTGTAGACTAATGTCTTGAAACTATTTGCTTCAAAACATTTTCATGTACATGAAAATTAACTCTACATGTTTCGTGTGACCAGCTCAAAACATTCTGACATTGCAGTCTGGATTCCCTAAATTTGAGCATAACAAGGCATCCCTGAAAAGTAATTATCTATGGAATTTTAAATGGATCTTGAACTATTTCTACAATATAATCTTCATCTTACCAAACATCCTAGTAATCCTTTCTTTTTTTTTTCAGTGAATTCATTAATTGGTTTTTTGGGTAATGAACGAATACTTGCCCAAGTTGTTTCACTCAATATTAATATTAAATATTTCAAATTGATTAAACAACTTATTAGGGACAAAATATAATGAGACGTTTTTATACAGAAATAAATATACTAAGTATGAATATAAATAAAATCCGTCTTTTTCCTATCATACTTCAAATTCCATGTAGAATCGTCCACTAAGTCATTTGCAAAGCTAAAAAAGAAAAGTAAATTAATGTGTTCAGTATTTAAAACGACTTATACTTACATGTTCAAATCAATGAAGCATACCCATATATTACTCGAAGAAACTGATGTTAGACAAACTACTTGCACGCCATTTGAAGCTAAGATCCCCTTTGAGAGCATGCATGGCGTTGTTCTTGTGCTGGAGGTAAGGGAATTTGGTAAGAAGTAGTAAAGTTACGTTTTCTTTGCCTCAGATTCAAAAACATTTTTTTAACTTCTGAAATAAACTCGTTTGTCTTTGGATTTTTTTACATCCAAGTTAAGCCACGCTAAGGAGTCCATGAGCTACAGAAGTTTTGTTTTTTTCAATTGGGGGTAGCTTCTTTCGAGGACTTTGCCCACTTTTTTAGAGTAGGACACTCCATCCGTGATAAAAACTATAAACATATTTTCATCAAAGTCCAAGCAAAGAGTTTGTTGATACTTTAAACGACAAAATTTGCATTATTAATAGAATTACAACTTTTATGTCTTTCGTGTTGATTCGATAAAGACGACCCAAGAAACAGCTATCCAATCATTATAGCTGTCACTGATAGTTACATATTGTCTTTTGTCTCATCAACAGCTATGAAAATATCCTTCAATTTTGGTGTTTACATCCTTGCTGACAACCTTCATTGATCTATGTGGAGTCTTTATACTAGAAACGGTTCTATCGACATTTTTCTCCATAAATTTCGAGACCTCTGGGTTCTCTACGGCGAAAAAAGTTATATTAGATGAAACAAACATCTTAAAGAAATCGGTGGTAAATTTAGAGTTGTCTTGAATCCTCATGAGTCAGATGTCGTTCGAATGCATTCATATTCTTGATGTGGCACGAGGACTCTGCATTGTAAGAGTACTAACATCGACATATTCGAAAAAATATTTTGTTGTAATCCCATAGGTAGCTCCAAATTTCATGGCCTCCATTAATTTCAATTTAGCCATAGGGAATTTTCTTAGGCATTTCACGAATAATATTAACCATAATGTACAAAGGTACGTGGCAAACTATAGATTCTTTATTAGAGGGAGATGTGATCACAACAATGATTTGATAAAAAAATGAATAAATAAGAAAAAAGAGAAAACGCAACAACCGTTTTTCCTTTTCTAATCTCAAAACAGTAAATTAATTTATCTGACCAAGCAAGCCCAGCTTAACCAATGTTTCAGTCTGAGCAGGTGGAGTACTAAATAAATCTTTTACTACTAAATATATATCTCTCACATTTTTTTTTTTTTTTTTTTTTTTTTTGTACAGAAAAATCATGGTTTAATGATTGGTAGATAATATCTATAATAATATATAAATATAAATGTACATCTTTTTGCTTAAAAAAGTTTTTTATTAGCTTTCTTGGCTTTTAAATTTAAAAATAGATGCAATGAATCGATATTATTTTAGATTAGAAATGGCAATTTTAGTGGCAAAAATAGATTTTATCAAAAAATCTTGGTTTTGACATTGGTGGATATTATTAATTCATTTTTTAATAATATTCAGCTTATTTTCCAAATATCACTAGGAGGGACATGATTTATACTAGTAAGTTGCTAAATATATATATATTTATTCTTGCTAAATAAATGTTGCTAAAAGATGATTTTACAGAATAATGTTTATTCGGTGGATATATTAAATTATAAATTGTTGGAAAATATAAATTCTAAAATGGTAACTCGCTTTTTTCAATGAATATGTTCTTCTCTCTTTCGTAATTTCTGGAAAAATCGATCTGCTGTGAGACAAAGGCCTGCCATAGAATGTTTGAACATCAATTCTTGTAGGCTTTTGTTTTGTTTTTTGAGTTTTGGGATTTGTTCTCCATTTTATGGGTTGATGTCTTTAATCTCAAAATAATATAAGCAATAGTTGAGCCCAACTTTTCTGAATAAATCAATTTTTGCGTATCGTACACTGTTGAAAGAGCCACAATTCTTTTAAAGCGGCCCGTATTGTATGATCCTCCAGGGATTCCTTTAAACATTATAATCTTGTGGATATTTATTAAATTTTCCTTTTCGGCCTTTGCTTTGTCGTATATTTTTTATACGTAAAAGAGTCTGTAAAAATGTAAATTAAAATATATGGAATTAATATTAGGTGAAACTGATACTTATAAATTAGAAAATAAACCTTAGCATTAATAGTGACAGAGGCACCTTGGTTTGTCCAGCATAAATGTATATTCCTGCCAGGTTTAGTCCGGTCGATTTTGTGTCCACTGATCATGTTGCTGGCCAATTTGCTATAATAAATGTATTGTAACTGCAACTATTAAATTGGTAGTTGCAGTGAATTCTTTCATTTTAATTACAAAATGAATGAATTAATAATATAATTAAGCCAAACAATAAACTTACTTAGTATCCTTTTATTTTGCTTCTTAGGTGCCAGATTTCCTTTAAACTAGTTTTGGTCTTTCTGTAATGATGGCTTCAAGGAATTATATTGTGTTCGTCCCCATTAAGTTCCTCCTCAAGACTCCAATCCACATACCATGCTGATGTGTAGCTGCCTATTGTCTGATACACTGATGTGTTTTTTTACTATTAAATAAAATTATTAATATTCATTAACTTTCTCAACTTATTTTAGTTTATTACCTTACTAGTTGTCATACTATCTTGATTCATATATGAATTATCTTGATATATTGCTTTCCCATTGGTCATGTTTCATGGAAATAGTGGAAACTGATTCAGTTTCAATAAATGGATTGGTTGATTTTTTCGGTGGCTGTTATCTCTTGTTCCAGCGTTCTTTTTGGGTTGATGTTTATCAAGTGTCAATGTTTTGAATTAGAGATCATGGAGGTAGTCCTTTAGCATCATTTCTTGGTTTTTTCGATTTCACATAACGTCCTCTTCCCCAAATCATTTTTTTTTAAATTGTTTGATTTTTTGCTGAACAAGTTGTTCATGGCTATATTCTGATTTTCTGATGTATGTTAAAGATTTTTTTGGTTATTTTTTGTTTGTTTTTCTAAATCGCTATTTTTATTACAATTTACAAATTTTACAGAATCAATGTTTACATTTCTTTTTAGTGGGTATACAACAGTTTTATATTCCCACAAAGGTATTTTCGGCATTAATGGGCTGCAGGTGAACTAGTTTTACAATAAATCCAACCACACCTGAGACACTGGGGGGCGAACTGCCTTGGGCATTTGAAAATGAAATTGCTGCAGAGTCCCTCTCTGTTCTTTTCCTATGTTTAATACTGAACAATGTGTGGGTAACGACGCATCCGACTAGTCACAAAGCTGTGACAAAGGTAACACAAAATGTCCTGAAGCTTATAAAAATTCAAGTTCAGCCAGCACTCGGCCGGACCATGTTTAAGTCTGTTGCTAGAGTCGTCGTGGGGCCAACATACATCCCATGCCATTAGTTTATCTTGACCCAACTATGGAACTATACAATTTATTTAAGGAAAAGGATCACACATTATAGGAATAAATAAATCGATGGTGTATTCAACAGTGAAAATAAAATCAGTTAAGTGATATTATAAATACAGGATAACAATATATGGCAAAGAAGTGATGTATGTGAGGAAGGTAGATCCTGTTACATTAGAGTTAAGATTTAGCAGCCCTGAATAATCGAAAAACTCCATGGCTAGTAGAGAGGAGACGAATTTGCATATATGCAAGGTACCTATGTGTGAACTTAAGGTATTGTTTCAACGCTAGCATACTCGCAGAAGAGAAATACCCTCCAATTTGCAACGATGGGCACCACCCCAAATGGTGTTGAACTGGGGTTACCCTGGGTCGTCAGTATTGCAGTCTCAGCTGCAGTACTTCTGCATTCTTCTCTTTCACTGAATTGATCAAACACACTCCATCATAAATGATAGTGGGGTCGATCATAGAGACAGTACCAGCCTTAATTACTAGAGTGTCAGAATTGATAAACGATGTTGCACACGGTATGTTATTGAGAATAAGTGTATTGTAACTCTTCCATTCCTGGTAAAAAAAATCCTGGATTGCAATTCTTCATGTCTTTTTACACTTTCTGCTGAATCATGACGCAGGCCTGAAGTACATGGCTCAGAATGTAAACTTCAGCTCCAGAGCACACAGGGCACTTATTACCATCGGAAAAATTGGTAAAACGCGCCGCCGAGGATATAGATTTACAATACCAGCAATGATCTGGAGTCTAGCGGTAAACTGGTTATCAGAACATCCAGATCAGATTGACAGAGGAAGATAAAGTTATTGGAACCAAGCAGTGATAACTTGAAGCCCCCTGTGCCAATCCAGGAGTACAGGTCCCTTGTGTATAGAATATTGATTGATTCAGTGTCTAGTAGTTATAAATCCCTCACCCTAATCTTTTTCGGAGTAAATTTAGACCTATAAGCATTTAAAATAGCTTTTATAGAGCGTTTATCAATATTCAGCAAGGATGCTATGCGACCATTAAAAGGTAAGGCAGAAAACACATCCAATCCCATAAGGCCAAAATCCCTATTTGCAAGGAGCCTAATATCCTTTCTGACTCATCGATTGATCTTCTGATCTGACCGACTGTTGGATAAGGGTTCAGGTACCACAGGATGGTTCATCCGTTATAGCATTTGGCTAGTCTGTAACAGATATTAATTTGTATCACTAATGACCAGAAGACAGTAAGCCACAGATCCCTACTGTACCCGGTCATACCAAGGTCAAGTCAATTAAACTTTGTCTTGAACTAATGAAACGACAAAGTAGAGTATTTGGAAAAATATTTGAAGTTCCAAGTTTAAAAAGAAGGCTTTAATTAAATATAAGTCTACATACTAAAAAATAAACCATCATACATTTATGTTAAATATACAAAATTAAACAATTGTAATCATATAACTAATGAACAATAAATTATAAATACAGAATATTGAAATAATAGATTGATCCAAATAATATTTTCTTGTTCTGACATGAATTCAGTTAAATATGTCATAACTTTAAGTTGCTAAACACAAGCCAGACGTGGAGTTTAATCAAAAAGATCATCACCCTTTTTTCCTTGTGGAAGTTGCTATATACAATTGTGCACAGGATAGATATATCTCCATCGATGAGATCTAAATAATTATTAATAATAAAGTAAATGTCAAAATCATAAAATTAGACAATAAATATACTAATAAAAAAATGTTAGAATTAAATCCATCGTAAAGATTTAGTGCAAAAGCTAATTATGTTGTAATGCCCGGCGATATTACTCCTTATTAAGGCCATCAAAAAGACTCCCCCCGTTATTTATGCTTGTATAACAAATACTATTATCATGAAGGATACGACAATTGCTAATTATAATGCTACACTAATGTAACTACCCCCAGTTGTGACCATTTAAGCAAGTTGTTTTTGCCTTTTATGAGTTTTCTGAATACCTTTCTTGGAGCTTATCAACCATAGCTAATCCTTAACTTAAAAAAGTAGTATTTATTGACTATGCAATATTGGAAAACCTAATGATCATATCCAAGTCTTTAAGTGAAGAAACTAATGCCAGACATACTAGTTGGGAACAATCCATTTGTTTCTCATCCGTTAAGTATTTTCCAAATTTCCTGGGCCTCCATATTCAGAAATCCAGACAAAAGGGTACGAGTATTTTAAGTATTTTTTTCAGTTCTCTATCGACCATCAGCATCTAATATCATATTAGTATTGAATTTTAACGGCAGGAATGATAACGTTCTTGATAGAAAAAGATGTATATTATCTAATCAATGATGCCATAAAAATATTCTTACCAAAATTATCAACCTTTGTAACCTTACGTAGCTCCGGGACTAGCCCGTATATTTCAGGTAAGATACACATTAAAGGAAAAATAAAATAGTAAGTGGCGCCTTTTTAAGGCAATAAGAAAATTTAATATTCAAAAAAAAAAAAAAAAAGAAGAAGACAGACGCATGTGCTAGAACACGTGATATTCAAATGGATTTATCAACAAGGCGAATCAACATCAGCGTCCTGTTTAGTAAGCAGCTCAGTAGGTGAATAATATCCTGTTTTCAAAGAAAATTCATTTACTGTCAAGGAAAAGGTGGAAGATGGTATGGCCACAGGCCAGTATTAGTTTAACATATAAGCAATGCATTTGGGAGTGAATTTTAGATCCTACTTAAGGAAAACAATACTCTTAGAAGAAAAGACTGCTCTCCTGATATCAGGACGATAAACAACATCTTAACAGGTGTATTGGATGTTTAGGTTAGTGAGTTGAGCACGGCTGCCTTCGCTTATGATGTATTAAATTATTCGATTTTAGATTCTTGATATTGCTCAAAAGATCCCCATCTGATAAAATAGTAGGATCTAGTAAAAATGTTAAAAATTATATCGTTTTAAAATTCCAAGATCTATAAATTTATTGGGTTTATTGAACGAACCACCCCTGTTAAGAGTGGGAGAGCTACTAAAATAAATTTTATATTGTAATTGGGGACCCACTTAGTGATACCTCTTCAATATGGTGTTAGAAGAGGTGATCATGGAGTGTTCTGGTCACCTGGACAGTATTTGTGCATTAGTGAGCACCTTTTAGTTGTTGGCATACGTGGATGACACTGTACTTCTGGATGATTCACTCTCTCAGCTTGAATTAGCATTGAATTTATTTAGGGGACGGCTAGTAAAATTTGAATGTGAATCAATCCTCCTACATATTTTCTAGATATGACTCATGGAAAAGCCCGTCATAGGGGCAATTGTTTATAGCGATCTTCCATTTATAGTCGGAGGAAATCCTATCAGTCCCCTTAGTAAAACTGTCAGGTGCAAGTATCTTGGACTTCCCTTGGCACAAAAAAGGAGTACTTAATGCTGATCCTCTCAGAAGACCTTCTAATTCAAATACAGCGTTAATTAGGATATTCTTACAGCCAAAGTATATTCAATGCACTAACAAATGGCAACATTGACTCGAAACTTCATTAAAAAAATATCCTGAACTTTTTGAAAAGTATTATTTCTATATAATTATGATAGGTTTGCAATTGTGAATTGAACATAAGTTTGCTTGCGTTCATGGACTACGTCAGTGAAATCTTGAGAGTAGATGAATATCAAAATGAAGACTTATTTTCATTCGATATTCAATAATTATTAAATCATATCAACAAGATAAGAATAGGTACATTATTTGAGTACGTGAGGTTCTAACAAACCAAAATCAGAGGTTTGCATGTAAATAAAAGATACCTTAGAAAAAAAGGAATATCCCTCATTCATTTGGATGGTCCTTTCTTATCCTTAAAATTCATCAAGAATGGATATGTATTATATAATAATCTGGATAAGCTAGATACATTTTAGAATGATTTGTGCACGAGTTTTCCTAATTTACATACTACAATATCAACATATATGATTAAATCAAATCAAGGAATCTTTATATCAGCATAAGCGTACGGAGATATATAATATTCTATAACTATTCATATATAGCCTTATAAAGTTATAGGGATTTCCTGATGGGCCGTCAGGATGGTTTCCCTCATCACAAATGAAATAAGCCTGTCAATGACTCCTCCTGAGTCATTTTCCTAATCCCATTCAGTCCAAACCTTACTTTCATGCTTTGGCCATGACTCCAAAACCTTTTAAAACGCAACGTTCATATAACAACTCCTTTCAATGTTTCCTTCACAGTTCATCCCATCATTGACTTGGCATAAGCCTCATATCAATGCATTTTATGAGTCGGAACGTCTTGATTGGTAATCTCCTAATGATATAAATTCGACATTTCCACTTCATCAAATAGTATTGAATTAAAGCTTAAGGAAAAACGAAAAATCCAATGCTGAAGGTTATCAGATTATTAAGATCATCATTACATTTCATATTTAGTGTTTTTGAAATCTTCATCTAAAATAATGGACACTGTGACTGGTCAATTTAATCGCTTGATCGAACTTCATATAGTTATTCAAAAAACTTACAATGACTTTGCTTGGTCGAAAATGAAATTAACTTTTTACTAATGTCGTGTGTGTGAGTATTTGAAGTCTTTGAACTCGCCGCCACAAAAAAAAAAAATGAGTGAAGAACTTCCTGTTGATTGGATGGTTATCAACTAATACAGCACAACGATAAGTTCCATTTGATATAAGATTCTCATAATTAGAGTATATTTGCTGAAAAAGAATTCAGCGTTTAATTTAGGATCTGGTATAAGTGCTACAGCATAAATACAGTTTCCTCCAACGGATTTGATTATAATTGTAAGGTCTCTTTTAGTTGTTTGGTTGCTCTCGTAGCCCAAGAAATTACCTCAGACAAATCGTCACTATTTTCAGAGTAGACCTCATCGATTATAAGATTGACATTACACTCTCTGATGTTAAGGTCTTTGATTCTTTTTCCAAGATATAGATGACCGTAGTCACGTCTCTACTTTAACTGTAGTAGACAGAGTTCTAAGATACTTGGTACATGGAACTGTAAGGCAATCCGACTAGAAGATTTGACTGTAGTGGGCCGTACTAACATTTTGCCACAGAAGACAAACAGAGAAAAGACAAGGCGAAAATCGCCTTCTGTTGGGTTTCTTGAAGTTCTCATCTGTTCTATGATGAAATACAATTTTGAAGAATGAATTGGCTCCAAGTCTGGAGATGCAAGTTGTTTGTTCATTAAGCCCATGATGATTTCATATTTATTTTCATTATTCAAGAACTCTTTTAATCCTAAATACGCAGAAATGTTGATTACTTAAGATACTGATTTGATGACATTAGCCTATGTAGTAAAACAGTGGGAGACATAACTTTTGCTTAGCGTAGGATGCCCATGAAAAAATCGAAAGGAAATGTCTTCTTGGATTTCGAGGCTTGCCTTAATATGAAAGCCCTATCTTCAGTCACTTTAAGCTTAACAAGGCCCAATTTGGGCGATTTAATGAGTATAAATCCCAAAGGTAATCTTTCAAGTAACAACTTATCATACAGCTCGTTAATGGTTAGCGCCTTTTCTTCTACAAGCATTTTTAGTTCCAAGGCTTCCTGACACTCGTTTTTGAGGTTGAGTCGTAGGCCACTAGCAGATGCTTGGGTGGGTCTAGGAAGAGGCAGAGTAGAAGAGAAGTAGAGCGGAAGGTTTGGCCACACTCAAGCCCATAATCATTTTCTGTCCCATGAAAAGTTAATTAATTCAATTAAGTACATTTGTCAATCCTTGAATTAGTTCTATATTTTCATTTTAAAGTAACTTAGCCTTTTACCCAAACCTTATCATAACCTTGACAGCATCCAGGGAATAAAACTTCCATCCCATGACCTTAAAATTAACAGTGACGAGGGAATCCGTAAGCTTCAAGTATAGTATCTTTCACTACTGAAAACAATGACTGATCAATTATAAAAAGTGTCCTGGAGCCAGCGCGTTTTTTATTCATCTGCATGTAGTCCATGATTAAAGTTTGTATTAAAAAGTAAGCAGCCTATTATTATTTTCCTAATGATTGCTACCACTGCCCTTGATGTACTGGGCCGATCGTTATTATTTACTCATTTCTATTATGCAAATTTTGAGTAACTAAATTTTTTTTTTTTTTTTTTTGCAATGTTCCGATGAGTAATTATGAATAACACATAATTAGCTTTCGATTGCCATTGTCGACACCATAACTACACAGTACGAGAAGAGGATTGAGATTGCAACGCTCCTCCGCTGGGAATTATGCCCAAAGGCCATCTGAGAGCAGACTGGGCCCTCGAAGACCTCAGGAGTACCTCAGGCACTCTCCAATAGCAAAGAGGAAACACTCCGTGACTGTCTACACCCTGAAGTCGGGCTTCAAGAAAAAGCCAAATTGCTGACATGGACAGGAACATGAACATGCCCCATCGGTGGTATTCAGGGCTCTAAAATAGGTAGAAAGTATTTGCAGCGTATTCAGCAGCTTATATTGAAAGAACATATAAGGAAAGTCTGTGTAGATCGTGCAAAAAAAAAAAAAAATTCTGAACAACCTCAATGGACTCATTGTGATATTTTCTGATGAGAAGTCGTTTACATTTTACCTTTTCTTCAACAGGCAGAATGATCGATTAGTGACATCTGGGAATGTATCTCCAACACCAAACATCCTGCTTCAGTGATGATGTTAGGCCTTATTTCCAACGGGAAAGCATGAATCCCGTGTGGTTCCCTTTATGATATAGGTTGAAGGTCGATGAGTACGTCAAAATTCTCCCATTGATCAAATTCATCATTGGTAATTATCCCTAGGTGTTCCAAAGAGATGGAGCATCTGTCCATACTGCAAAGAAACTCCAAGTGGGGCTCCAGGCCAATATGTACTTCTAGTAAGATGATTTGTCAACCCAGAGCCCAGATCTTAACCGCCTAGACTATTATATCTAGGCGCACGTGGAGTCAATACCTGTAGGAGATGCCACAACTGCACCCACGCCCTGAATATCTCTGTCAACAAGGTTGGAGCTCACTGTCAATTCTGATAATCTTTCAGTCTTACTATTATTTAACGGACGAAAAAAAAAAAAAAAAAAATGAAAGGGAGATAGAATTATAAAGATCTAGAAAAAGATCCTTATAATACTAGAAACTGTAATTACGTGTAATTTTTATTCCTATACGTGGGGAATACAATAGAAGGGATTGGTTGAAAAATTGGAAAAAAGAGTCATCATCCTTTCATTCCATTCATAAAAAGAAGAACAAGCAAAGCTGATGCTTGATATAGTGTCTACCCACTCAACCCACTTGACCCCTTAATATAAATCTACTCTTTTATTTTTTTTATATGTGTACCTTATCTTATTTTACATATGCACTTTCAGTGTGTGAATCTCCACGAGGATGTTGCCAGTATCGTGTCTAATATGTCTTTATATAGAATAAATTACCTCTTTTGTTAAATCTCAATCAAGCCTCATTATTTCTTCCTGACGTTCTTATCTTCCCCTGGCCTAGTGACGAGTTTATTAAACACCACCACACTTTTGCAGCGAGGATGGTAAAGTTACTCCCACGGTTAACACTTCGTGAATTAAGAACGGAATGCACTCGTATGGAGCTTGTAGAATCGACAGAAGAATTGAGTAGATTAAAGTTAAAACAGAACTGATTTTGTTAGTGAAAATCACCTGAAAAACTGTGAAGTATATATAAAGACCTACGATTTTGAAACTCAAGATGAAGTTCTGCCTTTGGATTCGACTGTAACAGGTAATCTTGGTGTGAGCCAACCATCTCTGTTTGAGGGGAGGTCATCGTTGGGCGACTTGGTCCGACGAATTCGATAATTATGTTTCCGGTAATGGATCCAGACAAGAAGGCAGCACTGCTACTTTTCTGCGCCGCTCCGATTTCAACAAAGGAAAACCCTAAATCTACTTCAAAAGAAAATGTGTAGAAATGACTCAGGTTTTCTCAATCTGACTCGTTACTCCTTGAGAAAGTCAAACTCAATTTGCAATGAGCTTATTGATGATTTGGTGGCCCGATTAATGGCACAGGTCAGTTTTTTCAGCTTTCAATGGAGATACCTATGAAGACGAAGCAATTGTGGGCGCAATATTTAACAAACACCTACTCTAGTAAATGAAGACAAGTTGTGTTTGAAAGAAACATTTTTCAAAGATCATTTTAGAGAAATAGTGAAAAGTAAAACTATTTTCTCATCAGAATATATGGGACCATAAGGTATTTTGAGTCCAATGTCAAAGTTAGTAGAAAGATAAAAACAAGAGTCTACTCCTAAAGAAGGGAAATGTATATTTTGTGGTAATCTTCATGTTTTTCTAATAAGCAAATGTTATAGAGTATGGTAAAATATGTACAAAATCTAATTGTATGAATCACATTGCTCAGTTTTTTAAATCGTACGTCAGTACTACAATTCAGGGTAATGTCTCTACAGTGATAACAAGCACGAGGGATGTACAGGCATTTGCTAAAAACTCAGTGTCGATGGAAGGAGGATCAAGTTGTTGCTTGATCTAGGTGCCAATGTGAACATTCTTCCATTTTTTACTCATCAATGATCAATTTATGTGGATCGTAAAATGCTGAATCTATTAAAGTTTTTCTAACGGAATGACAAAGAACAACATACTCAAATGGCGCCTTGGCATGATAAGCCCCCTGAAATGTCAGCTTACCCCCAAAAAAATCCAAATTTTGACATATAATCAAAAATAAATCGATAATAAAATGCAATATCTTCTGGCACTGTACAGTATAAAAGAAAGATTGTGTGTGTACATCTCCTTTATACGTTCCCACACAGTTGAGCCTAGGAGGCTGAAATTTTGCATGGGTCACTCTTTTTAACATGGACAGGCTAAGGCGGGGTGTCGATTTGGGGGGAGATCATAAAGGGGGCTTATGATATACGCAAAAACCGTTTTATCATCCGGTAAGTATTTTCCAAATTCCTGCAGCTCAAGGAGACTAGATAGGGGTTTGAGTTACTAAACCTTTCTTTCCCAATGATGCCAAATGGTATCATCAACTTCAAATTCGATTTATAGCTTATTTAATATTACGATGGGTCTTGTCAGTATTCCCAGTGGTAGATGACATTGCAATAGTAACATTTTGCATCAGTTTTGTTGTTAGGTGTGCACTATGCTTCTGTCATAGCTGATCAGTTGCACATGAAGTGTTCTTGAGGGAGATTGTTAATACTGTTCTGCCAAAAACTGCAGATAGCTTACAAGGTATACATATTTATTAATTATAATTGAATGTAAACATAATATAGATGACACTAGAATTTTCAAGTTTGCTTCTGTGCTCTAGATTTTTTTAAATAGCATGACTCCATATGGCATCAATGGGATGTTATAATGATTTTCAGTAAAATCCTATTTCTACATTTCAATAAATGCTATTTTTATTTTTTGCAAAATTATTGCAAAAAGGGTTTGCAATTTTCTTGGCAAATTTCGATTTGGGAATTTTTGGAAGTAAATAAAAAATGTACTTCTCATCTAGACAATTTTTTAGATCCATATATGTTGCAAGAAAGTCTATAGGTAAGAGGAAGGGACATGATCATTGTTCTTTTTTTCATTCAATCTCAATAAAGGTGAAAGATTGACCTGCTATTTATGCGTGTGTTTTATAGTTAAAGCTGGCCGTTTTTGTCAAATAAATTACTGTTTGGAAATTAGAAAAGGAAAACAGTTGGTAGATTTTCCTTTTTTTCTTATTTATTCATTCTTTCTTGAATTATTGTTGTGCTCACATCTCCTCTAACAAATGATCTATTGTTTGCCAAGTACCTTTGAGTTTGTACAATAAAATCAGTGAAATGGCGGGGAAAAAAAATTCCAAAACTACGCTTGAATTGAAATTATTGGAGGCCATGAAATTTGGAGTTACCTACTGGACGGCAACAAAATATTTTGTCGAATATGCCGATGTAAGTGCTCTTGCAGCCCCCATCCAGAGTCAAACGACACTTAATGTCCTCGTCCCACATCAAGAATATGAATACATACAAACAACATTTGACTCATAATGATTCTGACAACTTTAACACCGACCTCTTAAAGATACTAGTTTCCTGTAATAGACATTTCTTCACCATGGAGAACCCCATTTTCAAAAGTTTATGTAGGAATATGCTGATAAAAATACTCTAAAAAGATTAATGGAGGTTGTCATCAAGGATGTAATCCCCAAAATTAAAGGGAAAATTAGAGATAAGGATATTTTCATAGCTGTTGAGATCGTGTAGGCCAAGATCTTTTCGTAAAATTTGCCAAAACGATGTCCCAGAGATGCCCAACGCTTGAGAACGGAGCGTAGGAGACAAATTTGGGTAATCTTGAATTGATGCGCTTGCGGCAGCAATATTTTTACATTTCGGTAATTTCTTTGTCTCACTGGCACAGGAACAATATGTAGCATGTATGTGGACTCAAATTTTTCACCAAACGTTGCATTTTTGATTTTACATGTCGATTACGTTGACCATAAATTGGCGTTAATGCTCCTAAAGTTTGGATCAAAACTCACCACAATTATGACGTTTCTGAAACTTATCAACGTAAAATGTGATTGTCCCTATTGAAAAACCCTTTATATTTTAGATTCTGTTTATTTTTTTGGAATTATTTAATAGTTTAAAAGGATTTTGGCTCTGCTCAAGGATTTGATCAGAGACTTTATTTTTAGAAAATAGATCCTTAAAATAAAATTTATAGCCCTGTTTTCCCATTAAAATTTTTCTCGTAAATCTATAATTTGTTCTTAGTTAAGACCAAGAAACATTCATTTGGGGGCTGGGGAGAGGGCTTTTATTTTTAGTTTACTTTGTGTATGTATTTAGTACACTTTTTTTACTTCGACACATCCCTCAATTTGTTCGAAATATCAATCCTTATAATAAATCGAAAGGTTTATTCTTAAAACCCTCTTAGATACTTTGTTTAATTCGTTAAGAGTAAGCCTTTAAAGGCCCCGTTAATATGGAGTATCACAACAGTTTCAATGTGATGGTCGATTATGCATTTTTACCTAATCTTTGACATTGAAAAATTTAATGGCCTCTTACTGTGACCATTTATAAGCTTCGTACCAGGTTGGATCAAAATTGATCCGTAACGTTTACCTTAATCCTAGTGACCATCAAACAAACTAACAAACAGAGACAAAAACATCACCTTCATTCAACTTTGTTCACCGAGGTAATTGGATACAACTATTACATCTTGCAAAAAAAAAAAACTTCTTTAATAGATTTATTATAAAACTTTTCACAAGTATCATCAATGAACCTGTTATATTTGAAATTTTGTAAAGTAGCTAATAACTTTTAAAATACCTGATTAATCTTGTTATAAGTATATTCAAATTATATTAACACTCCAGCAATAAAATAACTGATTAATCTTATTAAAATAGCTTTATTGAGTTGTTATTGTTTCTTCAACCCATTTTTTTTTCTTTATTCATCATCATAGATTACATAATTTGAATTAGATATAAGGATGTCTTCCCAGAACTGTTTTCTCGTGGGTGGAAATTATTATGTATTTAGGATACTTCTTCATACTTAAATTCATCGTTAATAACCTCAATTTTGTGTATCGTGTTGAACCTAACGGTGAGGAAATACGTCAGAAAGTTAACTGGTCTGTTCCATAACGCACCAATTAGCTTCAGGGAGGCTAAAATAAGTTCTTGGAAAAGGAGTTTGTGGCTAGTTTTGCTTTTTTTGCATGTATGAAATCTCTCAGAGTGAGTTGAAAGCCCTTACAGATTTATTAATTGTTAAGAAAAACAAAATATATATAATAGACCCAGCAATACTAGGCATAAAGACGGATCAGCGAACCATACTAAACGTGACAAGTTTCGTTCGACAGGGCTATCGGTACCTATCAAACTAAAACACTCTCGTGTTGTTGCTGAGCATTATGTTGTTGTTGGGGGAATAGTCATGAATTGGAACGGTATCTTTCTAGACACGTCAAAAGAATTACTTAAAAATTAAGACTAACAAAACAGGATATCTTTATAATGGCTGATCTTTTAGCCACCATACTATCTGATTAATGATGATATGTTGATAAACCTCGTAATGTTTACAGAAGTAATATCAAAAACATATTGCATGACATCAAATAATTCTAAATGATTTAAATTAATTTTAAATATTTGTAGTGTAGTATTATTCTAGTTGTTCAGTTAAAATAATTACTACTTAGATTCCTTACTACATTAGTCTGCAGAACATATGAACATCGACATATTGTAACTCTGTTACAATCTATACTAAGGGTCTTAAAAGTGAACGATAGGATCTGGCTCAGAGCATCCGCATGTTCACGTCAAGTTTGTGAGGCATACGATCCTTTAAAGCCACTAAGTGAATATTTATACTCAGGAACTTCAATCTTCAATAGATGTTAAATACCAAGTTTAGAGTCCTTGAGAAGAAACTTAAAGTTCTATGTACGAATCATATATATTTTTAGGCACAATACTTCATAACTTCAGGTACAAAATGTGGGTTGATTTAAAAATATATATTTTTTGAAATCAAGAGTTATGTTACAACCTTCTTCAAATACTTTTAATTTTAACATAATGGAAAAAAAGTCTAAGTAATTTTGGGAATATTATTAGGGATCATGAAAAAATTACTTTAAAGACACTGGGAAAACATTTATTCCCAGGAAAGCTCAATCCTTAAATTGAATTTGAAATGGAGAGCCAGATCCCGTCGTTCACTTCTAAGAGCTGGCTCATAGAGCCTTTACGTTCGCGAACGACACATCACTACTATTTTCATTCTTTTTTTCTATTCCACTCGGTTCAGCCCTGAAATTTCCGGTACCCTCTGGTTGTATATATATAAAATAAACCTATTTATATAACTAATTATAACTGGTGTTGATAATTTTTGGGGCTAAGTCTCCCTAAATGATGAAAACTAGCAACGTATCCTTGAGTATCAGTGTAATTAATTTCTCATTTTGTAAGTGTGTTTTAAAGATGCAAAGGAAATTGTGATGGACAACAAGACTTATGATTTCAGAGCAATTTTTTTGGGCAATTTGTATTTAAAAAAAAAAAAATTCCAATATTATATCGACAAATCAAGATTTTATTATTTGGCATCCAATCAGTATTGGTAGTTTCCATCAATGGACAAGCTTTTGTAGTTTTGGAAGAGTGCAAACTATGTAGTATTTTCTCTTTGTTGGAAACACACATGATGTAATCAACAGCTTACCTAAATGTTTTTGAAAAAATTCACAGCCATTCACAAAAAATTCAAAAGTCAATAGCTATTCACCAAAAAATTATTTTTTTTTTTTGAAAAAAATCAAATATTACATTTTCTACTCTGCTGCATAATTTAAATTTCCAAAATATTTATCCTATTTTCTTGTAAAGTTTTCATCCTAACCAAAAAATGTTCTAGTTAGAAGCAAAAATTCGTTAATTTGGGGAGAATGATACCTTTTACGATTTGGTAGTTCACTGGGATAGTTATTAATTATTATTAGCATTATCCATTCTGTGCAACTTCATTTTAATAAAAAAATAATATATTAGATAATACAAGTGTTTGTAGGAACACTGTTTGCAGTTCAAACCAATGGAGGATCATTAATAATTTTATTACTGATTTATTAATCTTATGAAATAAAATGTAGTTATGTTTAAAAATGCTGATTTACGGTATGAAAAAAACTTGCAGGAGGCGTTTGCAGAAGTCTAGATGTCTTTTGCGGGTTCCTATAAAAATGTTGTATTTTAATTACTTACCTGGGATAAATTAATTTGATGCTATATATTTTATGTAGATATTTTCTTACTCTTTTACAAAATATAAAAAAATTCAATACATTGCTTCGTTTAATCGCACCATTTGCTGAAAAATATGTCACTTAAAAATAGTCATCAAAATCAAAAATGAGTTATGAACGTTAACACATATATTTATTTAGTGTTTTAGTGTTTTGTGATGTCTATCATTAATTTGTCGATGCGAAAAACCATACATTTTAACACTAAATTATCACCTTCAATCTTTATTACTGCGCAATATGAAAGTACTTTGTCTTATTATTGTACTTTAATTGGAAGTATTTAAGAGTATCAACTTTTGCACAATACTGTAAAGAATTTTGAAATTTTTGAGACACGACCTTTGTTAACATGTTCACACAATATGGCAGCCCTAAGCAGCAATCACAGCCTCCACACGGCGGAGGAAAGCATTGCAGGAGTATGATGAACTTCTCGGAGTAGTTGTTCCACTCCTTCAAAATGGAGGCCTTCAGGATTCCATGTTTGGATGAGATGTCTTGTTAGTCTCCCTCTCCAAAGTACCCCACACCATGTTGTCGGCGTAGACCTTCTTGCATTTGGCCGATGTGTGTGAGGGTGCATCATCTTTGGTCCACACATAGTTGTGCTCTGGGTAGGTGGCTTTGAGTTATAACAGTATGGTGAACCTCAGCACCTTGTAGTAGGCGTCCTGGCCAATTTTGTCCCAGCCTTAAAAAGACGAGCAGCATCTTCTTGCCGTCAGACGTCAAGACCACAGGACAATTGTTTGGGCCGGATGTTGTGTACGGAACACTCCCTCAACCTCCTCTTGTGACCCCCAAGCCAAATGTCGTTCCGATGGTCGTAGACCTGGTCCACAGTGAAAATCTTCTCGTCAGAGAATTTTTTATAGTGGATCCATTTGCCTTGATCTACGCACAAACATTCTTGCATCTCTGCAGTCTCCTTTCCTTCAGAGTATCCGTCAACAGGTGGCGTGGGGCATTGTGTAAGAGGACAACCTCAAGTCCTCCTTTAGAGGCCTCCTAATTGTCCCCTCGTCCACTTCAAACTCGTTAGAGAGGCGATTAATGGATTTTGTGGGCTCATCCTTGACCTTCTTCTTCAGGTCCTCCAGACACTCAGAACCCCTTTCAAGTCCCCTATTTACTTATTTCCTTGAGAGGTATTTTCCATCCTTTTCATCTTGGCCACCTCGAAAATGAGGCTCCTGGAGCACTTCATAATTTCCATAACCTCTACCACCTCAATTTTGGCATCCAGAAGGTCTGATATCCTCCGGCTTTTTGTCTTCTTGCTCAGTCATAATGAAAGATTTGAGAAATGTTTATTGTTGTTTAGTATGCAAGATAGACAGGAGATTCGTAATAAGCACGAAAAAATCACAAAACTTATTTATTTTAATTATATAATTAGCATTTATTAATAGTCCACGTTTTGCTTCCGAACCTTCTGTAATTACTGAAAATTTCATTCAATTCTATGGCTGTTGAAGAAAGTTGTGTTGTTTTATTGAAATGTCATATTAGATCACAAGTTTTGGTGTAGGTTATTATATAAGCATTAGGAAATAATAGGGACGAAATTTCGACCGTAAATTGGTCATAGAGACATGATTCTGATATTCGATAAAAACAGGCTTAAACGGAAGAAATAAAATTTAAAATTTGTTGTATAATACCTATAAAATTAATAAAAGATTACAATGATAAAATACAATTAATGGAATATCATTGATTTGTAATGTTTTAGGAATAATTAGTTTTAATTATATTTATAATAATTTTCTATGACTTAAAAATAACTCCTTCTCTTGAGTGCTCCCTGAACTCACCATCTACAAATACAATAGAGTATACACGCTTTTATCTTTTCTCCTCCCTTTTACTTGAATCTCTTAATTGAAGAGAGTCGAATAAAGACAATTTGTGGAATAACAACATAAAATATGTATTATATGTCTGTAATTTAACCCAATTCTATAATGAAACACATTTGATGCATACTAAACACTGAAATACTGAAGATAAAAATGAGCCAATCAATAACTCAATCAAACTTTTGGTAAAACAATTTGTTTTTAAATAATTTTTGAAGCACTATTCCTTATTTTATTTCCATAACGTTGGCTGGTAGCTTCAGAAACAAATATTTAACTAAATATATTGAAGAATTTGATTGGAAAAAATTGGATAATTTATTTAATTTTCCACAAATTTCAATATTTTTTGATAATTTATACTAAATTCAGGGCCTTAATTCTTATAATTGTTCTTAGACGAGCGTATTTCCTAATAATATCTTAGTAGAAATCTGGAGTTAAACTTTGAAGAATAGATATTAAAGTCTCAATAACATTAGTTTTGATAGATATTTCCTGTCCATGATATGCTTCATAGATTGAATCAAATTTTTTATCTCAAAGAGGAAGGAATTAGTAGGTTTTGTCAGTCCTCCTTTGGATAATAGTGATATCCACGGTGGCATACAGGTATGCGCGTCTAAAACTGAACCCTCCTTTAAATGTTACGCCATTCACATATTCGTGATTTTATTGAGTTGAAACCGATATATAGTTTGAGGCAACGGTCTTGACTAGTAATAAACAAAACTCCAGTAAAATCTAAATAGCAACAGTGAAACAACAGCCGATAATATGGAGAGACGCGAGTCGCAATTTCGGAACTTTCGACGTTCAGGGAAACTCCCAGTGAAATTGCCAAGGCTCTGAACTGCAGCTGCACCACAGTTTACAGCATGGTAGCCAAAGGGACTCCTGTGGCGACCAAAAGATCTAAGTCAAGGCCTCGAAGGTCGGACAAAATGGTTGCTGCTGTGAAAAAGTCTGTCGAGGACAAGAAAGGCAAGGTCACAATCAGCGGCCTCTCCAGGAAGTTCCACATCAGCAGAAGGACCATGGACCGTCTAGTTAAGAAAGATCTTGGCCTTAAGGTCTAAAGAGATCCCGTCGTCAAGCCCTCAAGCATGTAGACAAGGAAAAATGCCTTGCAAGGTCGAAGAATCTTCTCAAGAAGCTTAAGAAAAAGGTTTTACTCGCCTGATTGTTCGCCACTTGACTTCGTAGTGTTCGGGCGTTTAAAGGGGATGCTGTCAGGAGTCCAATACAAGTCCAAGGACTAGCTGAAGTCTACCCTCAAGAATGCCTTAGCCAACCTCGACCAGAGCTTCATCGCCAAGTCATGCAGCAAGTTCCAGTCCAGGCTGGAGTTGGTAGTGGAGAACATGGGTGGCCATATTGAATAGACATGTGTTTAAGACTCTCATTTTTTAATCTTTTTTACACATGAAAGCATGTTTAATAAATTAATTCGTCCACTACTTTAAAAATTAAAGAATTATTTAACTATTTTAAAAATTTCAGAGTGTTCAGTTTTAGACGCGCGTACATGTATCTGAATCACGAAAAGGATCATCTCTAGTCTTGAAACCGATTTCTGGATATTTCGAAGAAAACTTCTTGGCCAAGTATCCAGTGATATAACCCAATCCATGAACTCTACAGTCATAGGCCGAGGAGGAAGAATTTGACGGTGCTTCGAATTCCAAATCCGGATTTTTAGCCAACTTGGCACCTAAAAGTGAAGCATGCAGATTGATACAGAATAAGGTAAAATATTTCTCTTCGTAGTATTCATTTTGAAATTATTAGGAAACTCGTAAAGGCTTGACTTTTAAAGTAAATGATGATAATATAAATATTAATTATATTTTGAAATTGTTTATCTGTTATCAATTATTTTAAATCCAATGACGTCAGATGTCACGTGCTCTTTTCAATAACAAATCAAAACATTTCAGAAGAACATACCTGATTATATATACCTTGATCCATTGTAAATGGATCAACATTTGGGCTCCGGTACTTCCGAAAAATCGAGTTTTTTTGGAGAAAATAGTACCAATTTTAAAGATAAGAATAAAGACACTGTTTTCCTTGAATCTTCATAAATAATTCCTGCTGCCAATATGGGAACGTCCAATACACCAAAATCAATGTCATATAGTGGAGTTTTGAACTCAAATTGAAACAAAGATTCTATCCCTTAATTTAATTATGTGTCTGATGGGACTGTTAATGACTCGAAGGTTGGAAAAATTTCTGTTTATTTGCACAAAAAATTGAGAAACGTAGTCCTTGGAGTAAAAGTCAAATGCATCCAGACATCTTGCTTTAATTGATTGGGATATTTTAAAATTAAATCCCACCGAGGTTCACAGTATTAATTGGGATAGCCTTCATCGCCCTCTTATAATAACTTGTAATAAAATTCCTATGGAGAGAATCACGAATGACATTGTTCTTCCAATTGAATCATAACCTTTCCAATTAGCTTCAGTATTGACAAAATAGGGGACACCCATTCAGCTGATTCTGAACTATGTGAGGGTTGCCAGAAATCTAAAGTCAATAGGCACACCAAAGTTGAATTGAAATCATTTTACTCCAGGGGGAAGGTTTCCGACAGTACACATCGACATCGTAGGACCTCTACCTCCGTGCATAGTTCCTGATCAGTCATCATAAGAGCCCTTTCGATATTTGTTGACTTGTATCGATAGATCAACCAGATGGATGGAGGCAGTTCTGTTGATTAACATGGAAGCTAATACGATTGCACATGCGTTTGTGGGAGCATGGATCTTGCGATTTGGAGTTCTCTTTGTACGTAGTTAAGGACAAAGGAACCCATTTTGAATCGGAGTTATTCAAAAGATTATCCATACTGGTTGGGGTTCAAAGGATTCGTACTTCTTGTTTTGCATGGAATTCGATTATACACAAATTCAAATAATATATCTCCTTTCACTCGCGGTTACTGGTACGGATATGATGGCTCAAAAATGCCGAATAAACGAGTCGTTGGAAAAGTCTGATCATTTATCTTACGATCATTTAACTGAATTGACGCAAGGATTTAATTATATGGATATTCAAATAATGTCTAAGGGCTCTTGTAATAAATCAAAGAAAACATTCATTCATTCGGCCCTTGAAGAAGCTGAATACGTATGGATTAGAGTGGATCGAGTCAGGAGACTTCTAGAGGCACCATACATCGGTCCTGCCAAAGTGATATCTAGGAATAGTCATCATTATGTTGTTGAGCTTAAAAATGGGAAGAGAGATACCGTCTCTATTGAAAGGCTGAAGCCAGCACAGATAACAGAGAGAGATTTTTGTGGAAGAAAGTATTCAGAATTAAATTTTGGATAAAGAACCGATTGTACAGAGAAAATATCCCTAAAAAACGTTTAGGAAGGAAGCAGGAATTTCGCCTGTTTTCTACGCACTGGATAAGTCGTTTTGGTTTCACATTTACCTCTTTCAGTGCTTCGTCGAAAGATTTCTTTGTAGTAGATGCCTTTCTGGAGACAGTTACGATGTCTGAGACTTTGTTTTCCAATGTTGATTCAGCCGGAACTTGGAGGAAAGCATCTTCTACCATCAAATTCAATGAATGTGCAAAGCACCCTATTGACTGCCTTGAACTTGAGTCCCTCGACAGCTGCTTCAACATTATTTTCATTATCTGTTGAAATAGTCACCAGTTTGTCTCCAAGTTTCAAATCGTCTGAATCATGCTCGATGAGAACCTAAGAACAATAATATAGTAATGAATAACTTATTTAACAAAAAGCAACAGATGTACATAACCCTGTAATAATAACTATATTATAAATAATTCGTCGCAAGTTTATTTTTCATTCAAACTAACACAGACTCTATTAACTCTTCTATTTGGTACAATGTGCTCTTTCTCCGATTCCTTACAATAGAAATATAATTTACCTTAATGTTCACGGCAGTGTGAGTTGACATAAAGGATGAACATCTCAGGGATTTGTAGTCGAGAGACAGCTGCTCATAGGATTCCTTCCACACCATGAAGTGGGCTGTGAAGCTAATGAAGTTGCTATGAGTGCTATTCTGCCACATATCACTCGTTAGTGAAACCCACCCAGCCACATGAATTGATTGCACCACTCTCTTCTGGTCTTTATCATATAAATTTCGTAATGACACATTGGTAAGAGTTTTGCAACATGGCAAATTCTAACAGACATTCAAAGCAGCAACAAATGTTTTGAATCCCCAATTTTCAAAACAATTGAGAGAGGCTACATGTCAGCAGCAAATCATTGAGAAATTTGTCTTAGGAGGTTTTCTTTGTACCGGTTTACTTCTTCTCTTTACGACTTAAGTATTCTTGTACGTTATTCTGTTTTTTTTTATTCATGAAGAGGGGCATTAAATTCAACTGGATGCAGGTGATTAACTCATGAGGTGGATCCACCTTTGTTCATCAGGATTTTTTTACAAAATTTGCATGAGGACTCTGTATGACTTCTTGTCCAATTCTTTGGATGCAATTTGTTTTAAAAAGTCCTATACAAAATAGGATTTTTCTCCTTTGAAAATATTTCAATTTCCACTTCATCCTTTAAGTTAGAATCTCTGTCTCAGTCACCAGCGTCATTATAACTTACTGTAAACAATTAAATAAAAAAATATAATTAAAGACTGGAGTATCTGCATAAACAAATAATTTAAAGTTAACAAAATGAAGCACAGTCTCAAACAAAAATAGAGAAAATACACACTTGAACTATTAAAATTACCGTTGTCAGTGCTGCCGAAGACAAACTCATCATCTATTAGAGATCATGACATAGCTTCATACAAGATTTTAAGTTCAATTTGACTACTACAGCAGGATATTGGGCAACAAAAAGATCATCAGCTATATTTATAACGTATATCCCTTATTAATTATTATTACTAATATTGTAATAATATACCACGTTGTGTCACTATTGCAGGAGACGTATTCTCACAATATGATGATTGATGCTTGTAGATCGACTGACCAATAATAAAAAAAAAGGAGAGAGAGCGATAATAAAAAAAAATATAAAAGCCGGTACCCACTTTAACAAACATATATGGAACTGAAAGAATTTGGGCGGTTCTAATTAAAAAAACGGGAAATTTTCGATTTTCGGGGAAAAATCGTCTTTTCCCGGTCTTCATAAAGAAAAAATCAATTTAGAACCGGTTTCAATTTTTGGAACAGTTTTCTTCCTTTTTTATTTCGTATTTAATATATAAGTTCTCTTTTTTCCGCTATTACAATAATTTGTTCTTTGGATTTTTAATTTTTTGGTGCATTTACGAATCCACACCCATTCCTCAAAAATACATTTTAGGCACAGGGAATCGATCTTGTTTTATTTAAAAACTCTACTTATTAGCGAAAAAACAAACTTGCCTCCAGAGACTAGGAACCTGGTCTGATCAGAATGAAACATAGCCTAGCCGACGTAACTCAAAAATCTGAACATCTTTCATTTTATGTTGAAGTATATCTGTCTCCTTTTTTGAAATAAGTATAATTATTTTTCCCAGCGGAACTAACGGACATCAACAGCAGGCATAAATGATTTTAATACTATGTAAGATACAATATCAACTATTCTTTACTTTTTTTTTTATCCTATCTGTGCGTTAGTATTTTGGCTTGTTCTATTCGCACTTCACATATATTCTTCTCTTCCACACACCATCCTTTCCTAAACAAGAAACGGGACGCTCAATCCCAGAGGTAAGCAAACTACGCCCACAAGCCACATGTAATCTTAGACTTTTTCTGTCCACCTTTTCTCTAGCCAATGAGTTCTAAAACTATTTTTAGGAACACAAGCTCCAATCATGCAATTTGTTTCAGTTAAAAAAATATGATAGAACGACTGAATGTATTCAATTCAAAATTATTATAAATATATTTCTAAGGGGTTTTTTAACCTAAATGTTCAAAAATTATTTAATTAATAAATTAAACTGATGAATTTTTGCTTCAAAAATATAGTATCAACTTTAGTTTGTAAAATATATTATAAAAGTAAGTTTTATTGAAGTAATTAAATAATATGAAATAGTATTCCTTGACTGATCTTTTAATACTTATATGATTAATTTATGAAGTTGGTAGAGTCGAGCGTATTTGCACACGGAGTCAAATGGATTTGGAATCGTATAATTTTAATTGTTAGATTTTTAGCAAAGATCATGAAATATTATTCCAATCAATAAATTAAGAAGAACTGATTCTAAGATGTGTCTAGTTTTACTAAATATTTTATGTTGATTTATTATTTTAGCGACTGATAATTTAAATTTAATTTCGTAAGTATGAATGTTATAGTTTTTGAGGTTGGATATAAAGATCCCGTCTCCAAATCGGTTGCATCTTTTAAAATTTGCAAATTTCACTCATTGAAACATAAAATTTTTCTCTATTTTCCACATCCATCCGACTCCGCAAGAAAATAGATGTGACTCTGCTAACTCCGAGCTCACTAATCAGCCATAATTATGACAAAAAATTAAAATATTTGGATCCTTTTAAGGTCATGAATATGGGTATAAGAAATTGATACAGTATGCTTGATGTTTCAAGTTGGTTCCATTTGGGTATCAAACATAAGAATTATGTTCATTTCAATGAAAAAATAACAACATCAATGCAAAATTAATGGGAAAATTTCATATTATTTGAATAAAACTTATTCTAATTCCAAATCCATTCAACTCCATTCGTAAATACATGCAACTTTACTAACTCAATTCAATGTTTGGATCCTTTTGAGCTCATTAATTGGTGATATGGGCAATCGATACAGTCTGTAGGAAGTTTTCTATTCGTTTCGTTTTGGTAACCAACATATGAATACATAATCATCATTATGAAGCACTTAATTACATTATTATTGAAATATCAATGGAGGATATAATATTATATTTCATATTATTTGAATAAAACTTATTCAATAATCAGATACAAATCCATTCCGATGAGCAAATTCATCAGTTTATTTTGTTATACAAACAGACAATTAAAAACACATTTAAAATAAATTAATCTAAATAAAAGCAGAGATCTTCCCTCCTATTCAGTCAGTTACAGTAAACTGGCTATTGGGTCCTACTGTTTTTCAACACTAGGCCCATCATTTTTAAAAGAGTCAAGCTCTATCAACACTCTTTTTACTAATTTTCAAATATCCTCCTCCCAGGATTGAGTGTTTACTTTTGTCACAAAGATTATCTTCTTAACTTTAGCTATGATGAACTCTATCTTAAAAGCCTCTTCCATATTTGCCGACGTCGAAACTAGCCAGTCGGAGAGAATCAAACTTTCCTTATAATGCCTCCAGATCTCAACCTCAAATACTCTCAGCACAGGGGCGATACGAACGCAAAAATAAAATAAGTACAAGTATAAGTCTTCCTGTTAGTTCCAAAAATGGCACATCTGTTCCTCAGTAGTATTTCGACTCTTGTTGGTACAGATCGACAATGTCGATTATCTAAAGCCATTTTTGTTTTGCATTGCAAAAATAATTTTGTAATATTATGTGCGTATATTGATTTTCGTACACGGCTCTCCTAATTTTCGGATTTGTCAAACAGCTCAAATTAAAGACAAAATGAATCGAAGGCCCAGTTGACACATGCCCCGTCTAGATCCATCATTTTAAAAGAGTCCAGCACTTTATATTTCTTTAAAAAATCTACAAATATATTTTTTGCCAACAAATCTTTAGTAAGACAGAACATTTTAATGTTCTAATGTCTTTGAGCTATCTATAAATCACCTCAATTCATCCAGTCGAGAAGCTAGAAGTCTTAATTCTTTAACAATCCAGGAATGTTGTGGCAATAAACAAGGCCCTTCTTACATTGAAAGTATTCTAGAAAATTATTTTATCGTTTGAGATAGAGCAAGACACTCACCTAGGGCTTAAATATTTTTTTTTTTTTCACTCAACCGTGAAGGTAGCAGCTCAAATGTTTTTTTCCTTAATCCTAAATCAAGAATCAAATCATTTAATTCTTGCTGGTCAAA
>NW_027293833.1:0-895 GCF_016086655.4 Lepeophtheirus salmonis | reverse complement strand
ATAACTTTTGTCTAATAGTTATGACAATCAAGTAGGGATATATTTGTTATTTCTTTTTCAATTAGATCTTGCAAGATTTTGGTTATATTTTTAAATAATGAAATTTTTGAATTTTTTTATGGTTGTGGATCGCTTTTTGGCTCTTAAAAATATCCATATATATATAAAACAACTATTCTTAGATTATTTTGAGCCTCTAATGATGTTGGATTTGGGATTTTGTACCGAATAAGGCTGAATAAATTTTCCACGGTATCTTAAGTAAATCTTTCAGTTAAAATGAATGAAAATCCTTCATCAATTCGATTGATTACTTTTGGAAAATTAAACATTTTTATGGGCGATAAGCCTGGATACTTTTAGTCAAAGTCGATCTATTATTACACAACACGTTACCATTCTGAAAAATAGTATGCACGAACTATCAACATCTACAAAAATTCTTGTTTACTTCAATATATGTATGTATGGTTTTTTTAAATTGATTATCATAGAATTAAAAAAAACCACAATATGAGGGCAATGTACCTCACTATAAGCAGAATAATTCCGAATACTGTGTTTTGTAAAAACCCTCAGTGTTTGAAACGGCGTTACAAAGGGATCTACTGATCACTTTTCTACCAAAGTTACAGTAATTGATCGTTAGGAGCCTAGATAACGTAGAGATGAGGGTATCCATCTTTTCAGGCGGCGTTACTTCCCTAAGACAAAAACACCCTTTGTATTTGTTGTATTCAGCTGTCGATTCCCTCGTCTCACTTGATATGTCATGGCTATTTCATGATTTATTCTTATTGATAAATAAATCAAGTGGTAAGTTATACTTAGTGATGTAAATCGTGTGAATTTATTAGCAGCCCCATTTTTTTTTTTTTGGCATTGCGAATCTGAA
>NW_027293832.1:0-385 GCF_016086655.4 Lepeophtheirus salmonis | reverse complement strand
TAACGGATTATAGTCCCCTGTACATTTGAGAAATTCAAAATGTGCTTAGCAATAGGAGTTGGCTGAGCAGTTCACCCTGAAAGAATTAATTATTTGTTAGTGAACGGCGATATTATACACACAAATATTTATAAAAATGGTTCTAATTCTTTTGAATCAACATTTTATCGTCAAAACTTTTCAGTATACTCCTCAAACATTAAATAAGATAATATGAAATTCTTGTTTTTTTTTTTTTGTACCTTGGTACATCTATATTCCCACTTATTTTTTATAAATACAAATGTTTTAATTTTTTTAAATATTAAGTACAATATTTTTCAATAATACTGTAAAATCCTTAGGTAATTGAGATCTAGTGCATCTAAATTTATATAACAGAACT